>NC_137013.1:24554040-24564040 GCF_032717465.1 Coenobita brevimanus | reverse complement strand
GAGCTATTTTATTAAATTTGTTGTTTATTTCTTGAAGATCTTCCTCTGTAGCCAATCCAAAAATGTTCCCTAGAATTGCACCACCCAGGTCGAACAAACCGCGCCTTTCACATGTACGTGTGATATTGTTCGTGTCCATAAATGCCTCCGTTCCACGAGATGGGATATCATGGACCATGATGAGCATGATTGATTTAGCTTGTTCTATCATCCATTTCGCTAGCTTCATGACTTCAGTACCTTCCTTTGTGTCATGAGCTTCTGAAACATAACTTCCCATCATAAAGTCCAGTGTCCTCAGTGGTTTGGCAATATTCTCCAATAAAGCAGTTAATTCATATAAGAAGTCCAAACTAATTTCAGTGTTGATGATATATTTCACGATTGATGTCGAGGCCGTTGGAGCAATGCGGCATCCTTGCCTTACTATATATTGAAGGTTTAAGTGAGCCTATCCTCTTGCTATATAGAGGCGAATCCATAGTATAAGTCCCCTTATCGTTACCTACCAAAAAAACAAAAAAAACTAGTAATTAGCTAATAAAGTCATGCTGTGGTCGATGATAGTGATGATGTGCATTACAACTGGCTTGTGGAGAACAGTAACTTTGCTCATTGTTTCATTTGTAGAAGGAGTTGAAATCGATATCTAGTTCATGTAAATGCTGTATTGTGGCATTGGTAGCAACAGTTGCACCTGTTTTTGTGCGTTTGTTATGCAGTCATAATTTATTTTTGTATGTATTGATTTCCTCTAGCTTATTGTCAACGATAGTTTTCCGTGTTTCGGTTGTGTCCAAGGTTGCATAACTGCTGGCTAAATTCCTTGGGACCTTTCTTAACCCTGAAATGCAAAACCTAGGTTTTGCAACCGTAATGCAAAACCCGGGTGAAATATACCTAATTTTCGGAAGCAATAAAATGTAACTTCTAATAAAGATTTATTAGTTCTGATACTGGGGTACAAAAGTTCAACTTTTCTATTGCACATTCCCACAAAAACATCAACTTAAACTATAATATTAAAACTAAAGGTGTGACTTGAATAAACTATGAATAATAACATAATTTTTCTTGTGACTCTCACAAAAAAATCCTTACAATTCCTAATATTCCATTCTAAGAGTTCAGCAATGGCTCACACACACTTGAGTCCTGTGGCCCTCAGGTAGGCCCCCCATTGCTTCCCTGGCCTCACTCATCAGCCTACATGAGGTTAGAAAAAAAGGGGTATTATTTATAGTAATAAAATGCTAAACCTCTGTCTAGTAGGGCCAGGGGTAAATGGTGTAGTAATATTTCTAGATGGTGTTCTTCCTCTTTGGGCAATCTGTAGACTACAACTCCACCTGAAGCCTGATACACTAGCTGGGGTGCTCGCTTGAAAATTTACAATTGGTGGCACATCTTCATCATCCCGGGTCCTCCTTCTTGTTGACCTGGTGGCTGGGGCAGGCAAGCCTGCCCTTGATGGGCCAGGTGTAGCAGTGTCAGCAGGGGCTGCACTTGATGGGCCAGGTGTAGCTGTGTCAGCAGGGGCTGCACTTGATGGGCCAGGTGTAGCAGTGTCAGCAGGGGCTGCACTTGATGGGCCAGGTGTAGCAGTGTCAGCAGGGGCTGCACTTGATGGGCAAGGTGTAGCTGTGTCAGCAGGGGCTGCACTTGATGGGCCAGGTGTAGCTGTGTCAGCAGGGGCTGCACTTGATGGGCCAGGTGTAGCCACCATTTATTACAAATGCTGGGTGAAAATCACCCGAATTTGCATGCACAGAGTAAACCAATGGGACGAGGAACCGAAAACTACCACTCACAACAACATCTAAGTACGTCAGGAGACTACAGGGACACACACTACTCTCAAGCCCAAAGCCACTTAATGACCGCATCCTGAACATGTGACTGGGAGAAATTCACCCAGGTTTTGCACTTCAGGGTTAAATGCTCAACATGAGTTTGTTTTTCTTTGCCACTGGACAGTCACTTACTTACTACCTCGTTTGCAGTCTAAATTACTCTGTATGGGCCTTCAAATTTTGGTGATACTTTATTGTCTCTAGTGTGAATGATACCATAGACAATGTCTCCTAAGTTGATAAGTGATTCGTTTGCATTTTTACTGAATGACTCCGTCATTTCTTCCTTGGACATCGATAACTGTTTCTTCACCCTTTTGTGTATATCCTGGAATTCACACAAACGGAGTTTAGGATAATCGTCATAATCATAATTATAATGGTAAATTTTCCCCCTCTAGAATTTCGGAAGGTAATTGTTTTTCCTGTACATAATGAAATGTGGTGTGTCTCCTATAGGTTCATTAATTGCTCCATTAATTGAAGCTTCCACTCTGGGAATCCAATCATCCCAGTTTGCATAATTTTCATTGAGAATGTGTCGTAGCACATCCAACACTTTTTTGTTTTATCTCTCTACCAGCCCATTGGATGCTGGGTGATAGGCTGTGACATTTACCTTTTTTATATTGTATTGTTTACATATTTCTAGCAAGCTTTTGGAATTAAACTCACCCCCATTATCACTTATTAATACTTTTGGTGTTGTGAATCGACATATAATATTATCTATGATTGCCCGTGCTACTGTTTCGGCTGTCTTATCCTTAATTGAGGCTAAAATCACATATCTTGAGAAGTGGTCTGTAGCCACGAATAGATATTGATTTTATTGTAGGATAAGGGTAACTTAAGTAAGTCAACCGTAACCATGTCCCACGGTTGATTAGGTATGGGGTATTTCCTATAGGTCCAGGTGTTAACTTGTAGCCTTTGTGTCTCGCACATGACTCACATCTGTCTATATGATTGTATATATATATATCTTTTCATAACGATGGCCAGTAGTATAACAGCCTGGCTTGTCTAGCTGTCCTATCGTTGCCAGGATGTTCTTTTTTTATGTGAGGAAGAAGGAGCCAATGGCTGAGCTCGCAAAATTACAGTTCCTTCCATGAAAAAATAAAATACAAAAGTAAACCAAATTCAAGATCCGTTCATTTCAAGATGCCTGGACACACTGCTTTTGAAAGACTGGTGATCATAGGAAATAGGAACTATAGACAGAGGGAGACAGTTCCAGAGCTGACCCGTTGCATAAACGAAGGACTGGGAATAACGGTTAACTCTTACATTAGAGACGATAGTTAGAGGGTTGGGAATGGTCACCCTTCTTCGGGACAGGCTGAATGAGAGCAAACTTCCAGCAAGAAGGAAAGGTACAAGTTGAAAGACAAAGGCGAAAGAGTTTACCTAGGCAAGGTGTAAACACAAGCACAATTCTTGAGGACAACAGGAGGGACTCCATCACTCCCATATGCGTTATTAGTATTGAGGTCAGTGAGGGCAGAAAATACATCAGCTGAAGAAATTTTAATGTCAGCCATGAGGAAGTCAGAGGAGGGAAGTGATGGAGGAACAGCACCGGAATCGTCTAAGATGGAACTGGAGGAGAAAGTCTGAGCGAAGAGATCTGGTTTATCAGTAAGATATAGCTACAGAGCCATCAGAGTACAAAAGAGGAGGGAAGGATGATGAGGTAAAGTTGTTAGGAAGGTTTTTGGCAAGATGCCAAAAGGAGCAGGAAGAATTCGAGTTGGAGAGTTCAGAGCATTTAGTACGGATGAAATCATTGTTAGCAGAGTGAAGAAGAGACTTACCACGAATCCTGGCAGAAACATAAAAAAATATATTTCAGGGGTGGGTTGCCTCCGGTACCTTTTATAGGCCCTCTCCTTGTTGCAGATAGCATTAGAACAAGCGTAATTAAATCAAGGCTTTCTTGCATTAATCAGAAGATATGAGAGAGGAATGTATGCTTCCATGCCCGAGAGAATAACCTCCGTGATGTGCAAGGCACACTTAGATGGCCCCCGGCCATGGAAGCAATAATCATTCCAGGGAAAATCAAAGAAGTACTGCCTGAGTACTCCCCATCTGCAGCTCCAAAGTGCCACAGACGACATTTCTTTGGAGGGTTCACAGACCGTACCGGAGTGATAGGACATGTTAAGGTAGTAAGGTTATGATCGGAGAAGCCCAACGGAGAGAAAAGATTAACAGTGTAAGCAGAAGGATTAGTTGTAAGGAAGAGGTCAAGTATGTTGGACCTCTCTCCAAGGCAGTCAGGGATATGGGTAGGGTGCTGTTCAAGCTGCTCTAGGTCATTAAGGATAGAAAAGATGTAGGCTTGTTCACCATGTGGATCAGTAAAAGGAGAGGAGAGCCAAAGGTGGTGGTGAACATTGAAATCTGCTAGAATGGAGATTTCAGAGAAAAGAAATGGATAGAACTTGTTCCATCGTAGAAGTAAGATAGTCGAAGAATTTTTGATAGCAGAATCAGGAGATAAGTAAACAGTGCAGGTATATTTAGTCAGAGAATGACAGGACAGCCGAAGCCAGAGAGCAGAGAATTCAGAAGAATCAAGTTCAGGAACATAAGGGCAAGATAGCTCATTGCGTACATACACACAACAGCCACCTTTGGCTTTGAAATGAGTATAGAGAAAGTCGGAGGATATACTGTAGACTATCGTGTATTATCCTTAATACTTGAGGTATCATTTCATTAGGTACGACTAATTGTTTACTATTTTTTCTTTGGTTTGGTTGTCCTGGGTTGATCCTATATAAGGCATCAATGACTATTGTGAATTGTTCGAGTGGTATATGTAGCTTTGGTAATTGTGTCTTCGCTGCATTCCAATTTGTATATAAATTTAGACCATGTTGAATCAAGTCTGTGCTTTCTAGATTACATCATGATTTGGGATGTTTCCCTTGAGATCCAATGCCGTGACATGAATTGTCGTCGGGTTCCTAGATAGTGCATCAGCGACTAAATTTATTTTGCTTTGTATGTACCCCCCTGGGGGTAGGGGGGTTTTTCAAGAACACTCCCCAAGTATTCCTGCTTGTCGTAAAAGGCGACTAAAAGGGTTGGTGGAGGGTTAGTGCCCCTCCCCGGAAAACATCTAACTAAAAAAACAAACAATAAGCCTCGGACAAGGACTGACCAAACGATGACGACCAAGGACCGGACAAAGGACATGGTTATCGGAACGTGGAATGTAAGGGGAGCGAATTATGAGGTGAAAGAGAGAGAGATTGTCCAGGTGCTTAAGGGTGCGAAAGTGGATGTATGTGGAATAACTGAAACAAAATGGAGAGGAGAAAGTGTGAGAGAATGGGAGTATGGACGGGGTATATGTGCAGGAGTAGGTGAGAATGAGAGGACAAAGGAAGGAGTATATTTAGTTGTGAGTAAAAGATGGAAGAAGAGCATAAGACAGTATGGATCAGTTGGGTCAAGGATTGTGTGGGTAAAGTTGAAAGTTGGAATACAAATGTGGGCGATTGTGTGTGTGTGTGTATGCGCCAACGCAAGATCGTGCTAGATGAGTGAGAGAAGAGTTCTGGACAAATGTAGAAGTGTGCATGGAAAAGTTTGGAAGGAATGAGAGAGTGTTTTTGATCGGTGATATGAATGGTAAAGTTGGGAATGTGAAGGTGGATGGAATAGTTGGTGAGTGGGGTGTGCCTGCTGAGATAGATGAGAATGGGAGTGCGTTAGTGGATATTTGTGCTAGGAGGGGGTTGGTGATAGCCAATACCCTCTTCAGGCATAAAATGATCCACAGGTATACATGGCGAGTGATGAGAAGGGTGGGTGTTGAACTGAATGAAAGGAAGGCAAAGATTGATTATGTGTGTGTGGATGAAAGGATGCGAAGATGTGTAATGGATGCAAGAGCTTATAGAGGTTGGGGGAGTGGACTTTCTGACCACTACTTGGTGGTGGCCAGAATTAGAATTCAAGTAAGATGGAGGAATAGAAGAAAGGAAAGACGAGAGGAAGGAGTAGTTGCAAGGAGAGTGGAAAGGTTACAAGAGGATGAGAAAAAGGCAGAGTATAAGAGAGAAGTGGAGGAACGATTGGGCAAATATGAATTGGAGCAGATGGGAGACGTGGAAGGTGTGTGTAGGATATTTACAGATGAAATATGTGCAGCATGTGAGGTGGTGTGTGGAAGGAAGAGAAGACGGAGGGGGGTGCAAGGAACAGCGTGGTGGGCTGAAGTGGTGAGACAGGCTGTGGCACAAAAGAAGAAAGCATACAATGAATGGATGAGAAATAGGGGTGTGGAAGAAGTTGAGAGGCGGAAGAGAGAGTTATATGTAGAGAGAAAGAGAGAGGTGAAAAGATTAGTAAGAGAGAGTAAGAAGAGAGTGGATGAGGAATTTGGAAGGAATTTGAGTGTAAAGTGGAGGGACTGTAAGAAAATGTTCTGGAAAGAGGTGAAAAGAGTCAGACAGGATGGAAGTGAAGTTAGCAGGGGAGTGAAAGATAAAAATAGTAGATTACTAGTGGAGAAGGGAGAAAAAGTGAACAGATGGAGAGAACACTTTAAGGAATTGTTGAACATAGAGGATGGAAGTAATGCGAGTATAAGTGGCTGGGGAATGGCTGGGAGAAGGAGGGAGGTGAGAAGACAGGAAGAAATCAGTAGGATAGAAGTTGTGAAAGCAATGAAGAAAGTTAAATCGGGGAAAGCCCCAGGAATTGATGGAGTGTGTGGTGAAATGCTGAAGCATGGGGGAGAGATAGTAGTAGAATGGATGTGGAAGATGTGCAGATTGGCCTGGGAGGAAGGTAGAGTCCCGGGGGATTGGAAGTCAGGTATAACTATTCCCTTGTACAAAGGAAAAAGGGAAAAAGAAGTGGGTGGTAATCATAGGGGCATTTGTCTTCTTAGTATAATAGGAAAAGTGTATGGTAGGATACTTATTGACAGAGTTAGAGAAAGAACAGAGAAATTAGTTGGAGAAGAACAGGGAGGCTTTAGGAAGGGAAGAGGTTGTGTAGATCAGATATTCATTCTTAGATCTTTAGTGGAAAAGTTTCTAGAGAAGGGAAAGAAGTTGTATGCGGCTTTCATGGATTTGGAGAAAGCATATGACAGGGTGGATAGACAAGGATTTTGGAATGTGTTAGGAATATATGGAGTAGATGGGAAGTTGTTGAATACTGTGAAGAATATAAACGATGGTGTGAAGGCTGCAGTGCGTGTGGATGGTGAACTAAGTGAATTTTTCTCTTTGAAAGTTGGGTTGAAACAGGGATGTGTCATGTCTCCATGGTTGTTCAATCTGTACATGGATGGGGTAATAAAAGAGGTACAAGGTAGGGTAGTGGATGTTGGAGTGGCCCTGGTGAGAGAGGATAGTGTTTGGAAACTCCCTGTACTGTTGTTTGCAGATGATACTGTGTTGTTGAGTGAAGACGAAGGGGAGCTGCAAGGCTTGGTGGGTGAGTTTGGGAGAATGTGTAAGAAACGGAATCTAAAGGTGAATGTAGGGAAGAGTAAAGTGATGGTCTTTGAGAAAAGTGAAGTCAGTGAATGTACAGCGAGGTTGGATGGTGAGGAATTGGAAAATGTGAGTACGTTTAAGTACTTGGGTAGTGTGATGAGTAAGGATGGAGTTTTGGAGGGTGAAGTGCTTGAAAGGGTACAGCAGGGAAGAAAAGTTGCTGGTTCTTTGAAAGCAGTGATAAGAAACAGGGAAGTGAGCATGGAAGTGAAAAAGTTACTACATGACAGTATTGTGATACCAACTCTAACGTATTGAAGTGAAGCTTGGACGTTGTTGGAAGGACACAAGTCAAGAGTGAGAGCAGTGGAAATGAGTTATTTAAGAGGAGCCTGTGGAGTCACATGGAGAGACAGGCTGACGAATGAGGATATGAAGGAGGGTTGTGGTGTGGATGTGGATGTGATAGGAAGCGTTATGAGGAACACACTGAGGTGGTTTGGCCATGTGGAGAGGATGGAGGGTGAAAGACTGACGAGGAGAGTGTATGTGAGTGAGGTGGAGGGGGGAAGAGGGAGGGGGAGGCCGAGGATGAGATGGAGGGATGGGGTGGAAAGGTATATGAGAGATGGGTGTGTGAGTTGGGAGCAGGGCAGTGAAATGGCGGGGGACAGGATGACTTGGAGGCGATTTGTTTGTGGCCACCCCAAACGGGATTGAGGCGTTTGGCAATAGATAGATAGATAGATGTACTGATTATGTACATTGTAGTTTTCAACTGTACATGTCCATCTTGCTCTCATCCCAGAGAGTTTTTCTTGGAACATGCCCATGAGCGGTTTCTGGTCGATGAATAGGTGAATTTCGTAACTGTATACTAAACCTCGAAACTTTTGAAATGCAAAGACCACTGCAAGTGCTTCGAGGTCTGTACTGCAATAATTTATCTCTGCACCTTTTATTTGTCTGCTCGGAAATGCAATTGGCTAATTTTTTCCACGATTACTTTCTTGCATCAATACGGCCCCTAATCCTTTAAGAGATGCATGTGTGCAAATTATAAGTAGTTTTGTGAAATTAGGATAGGCCAAGCAAGGTGCACCTGTAACTTTATCTTTTATTTCATTAAATGCTAGTTTTAGTTCCTCTCCCCACTGGAATACTGCATTCTTTTTAACCCGTTGGCTGCGGTATTTAGTTCAGAGGGAGACTTTACCTGTGCGGCTGTCTTGCCAAAACTCAGCTCTTGCAAAAGAACATGATATATATATCATTGTACTCGCCATATATCTGTGCATCTTCTGGTAAACATTATTTTTCTGAAACGCCGTGGTAATGGCAAAGTTGTGAACAGAAGTTAGAGAAGTTGGTGACATAAAGCATCTTACATTTACCGAGTGAGGGAAAATGGAGCATCAGAGCAGACTCTAAAATAAATTGAATACGCCGATACAAATGTACTGTATACCACATCGGGAAATGGGTGTACTGATAAAGTACGTGGCTGATGTGGACCGTAGAATATAAGAACAATATGTGGATATGGCTATGGCATGGATATGAGTGATAGGGTGATGGTCTAGTCACACTGACACACCGACATAACTGTACACCTAATAATAGCTCGCTAAAATGCCATGTTATGTTCACAAGTTAGCTAGTTAGTGACACTAAGAATTTGTCATGTGTGTGTGTGTGTGTGTGTGTGTGTGTGTGTGTGTGTGTGTGTGTGTGTGTGTGTGTGTGTGTGTGTGAGTGTGTGTGTGTGTGTCCTGACCAGCCTCTAAAGTGTGTAAGTCGGTGCAAACACAAACCATTGGGGGAAAAGGGGGAGTGCTGATGAAAAAGCTCATGTGTACTGTGAAAAGAAAAAGGCCACTGGCTACACCATGCCCCTCATGCAAGACGCCCGTGCTCTGACACACACACACACACACACACACACACACACACACACACACACACACACACACACACACACACACACACACACACACACACACATACAAACACACACACACACACACACACACACACACACACACACACACACACACACACACACACACACACACACACACACACAAGAAAAATACGTGGATATGGGTATGGAAACAAATCATAGGGGGAAAAAAGGGGTGTACTGTTGAAAAGAGAGAGAGAGAGAGAGAGAGAGAGAGAGAGAGAGAGAGAGAGAGAGAGAGAGAGAGAGAGAGAGAGAACACCGGTGGGAGATAGGAGACAAAGACGGAGCTCGCTCAGGTCACCACAGGGCAGGTGCGGGTAAGGGATAAACGGACGAAGGCTGGGCTGCCGGAAATCAAGTGTGCAGAGTGAATTGCACCTATTTCCTTTGTCTGATAAATCTATTTCCATACTCATGAGATGTGATTATAGAAGATGACGAACAATCTGTTGTCGGATGAGGTCGAGGAAGCCTAATGTTCAAATATTGTAGGTGATGTATCGGGGGTTGTCACTTTAGCAGGGTTAAGTTTCAGATTTCCTGCATTCCTCGCATTCCTTTGACATTGTATAGTACGGACGACATGGATATGGATGAAAGAGTTATGTTTATATGGGCACACATCCATACGGATGGGATAACAGCTGGCTAAAATGCTCTCATTATTATACTGCGGTGGCTTACTGTGTATAAGGGTGGTTTCATTA
>NC_137013.1:24546540-24551540 GCF_032717465.1 Coenobita brevimanus | reverse complement strand
GAGAGAGAGAGAGAGAGAGAGAACACCGGTGGGAGATAGGAGACAAAGACGGAGCTCGCTCAGGTAACCACAGGGCAGGTGAGGGTAAGGGATAAACGGACGAAGGCGGGGCTGCCGGAAATCAAGTGTGTAGAGTGAATTGCACCTATTTCCTTTGTCTGATAAATCTATTTCCATACTCATGAGATGTGATTATAGAAGATGACGAACAACCTGTTGTCTGATGAGATCGAGGAAGCCTAATGTTCAAATATTGTTTGATGTATTGGGGTTGCCACTTTAGCAGGGTTAAGTTTCAGATTTCCTGCATTCCTCGCATTCCTTTGACATTGTATAGTACGGAAGACATGGATATGGATGAGTTATGTTCAAGTCATTTAGGCACACATACATATGGATGGGATAATAGCTGGCTAAAATGCTGTCATTATTATACTGTGGTGGCCTTATTCTTTGCTAACCTTATCTCATTCTAGTAGTTCGGTTACTTTTCTAGGAGCTTCCTAGCATGGGCCAATCGGCCTACTCAGTTATCCTCTCTTCTTATGTTCTTATATAAGGGTGGTTTCAATAAAGCGGGGTCAAGGTTCAGGTAAATTATCCTGTCTTCCTCAGATTCATTTGAAACTGTACAATACTGAATATAATAAGCATGGATATGGATTACAAGGTTGTGGTCGTCATAAAGACACAAAACTGTACATGGGATAACAGTTATCTGTAATTCGCGAAATGGTTGAAGTCTCATTATACTTTTTTTTTTTTTTTTTCACTGAAAGGCATATGGGAAACTATGGTTTGAATGTCTTTCATTTCCAATAGCCGTGGTAGCTCAGTGGTAAACGACTGAATGATGACAAAGAGAGGTGGTTGGCTATGGAAGTGCATCTAGGGTTTTTTCTCCTTTTATGATTGATATTTTTTTACAAACTCGTGTCATTTGCCTGAGGAAAATGACACGAGTTCATTTTCCTCGGGAAAATTACACGAGCTTGAAGAACCTGAATATATATATATATATATATATATATATATATATATATATATATATATATATATATATATATATATATATATATATATATATATATATATATATATATATATATATATATAATTTCTTAGTTATTTACTTATTTTTTATTCATTCAGACTCTCCTAGCCATAAAAATATAACATAGAACATAGCATGTATCCGGGCCAGATGTGGGTGTATCACAATCACTCAGGAATTTCCAGATATGGGTGTTTCAAAGCTTACGGGTTAAGTAGAATGAATAGCGGTTGTGCTATATTCGAAAATTGCTTAATGAAGGGGCGGTAATATCCTGCTAGACCCAAAAACTGTCTGGCCTCATTGACACTTGTGGGTTCAGAGAAATCCCTTATTGCATGTATTTTGTCCTCAGATGTGTGGATCCCTTCTGCATCTAGTCTATGGCCTAAGAATTTTATTTCCTTGCAAAATTTGCTGTTAAACAGCTTAATTTTTAAACCAGCATCAGCAAGCTTTAGTAGGTGCTAGTCTGACTTCCGTAGATGTTGATCTATAGTGTGCGCAGCTATTATTATGTCGTCTAAACAGACAAATATTCATTTTCCCAGTATTCCAGACAATATGTAATCCATTAATTTTTGGAATGTGCCTGGTGCTGTCCTTAACCCCATCAGCATTTGTTTATATTGGTAATGTCCTGTGTTTGTGGAGAAAGCAGTGTACTTGCGTGACTCTCGATCAAGGCTAATTTCATAACAGCCATTAAGTAAATCGACTGTGGAAAACACATTATTTTCTGGTCCAACATTTTGCAAGACGTCACTTAACAATAGCATAGGAAATCGGTCTGGGATTGTGTGTAGTTTAATTTACATTAATGTACTACCGCATGCATTTCTCCGTTTCGCTTGGACACGAAAAATAATGGGGCATGCCACAGGGAGACAGATGGTTCAGTAATACCCAGTTTTAGCATTTCCTCAACATACTGATTTGCCAGGGTGCGTTGTGAGTGTTCTACTTTATAGGCCGATACATAATATTGGTTGTGTGTCCGGGAGTACATTAATCTTGTGTTTAATCAAGTTAGTACACCCTAATTGTTCTCCAGGTAATGCTACGGTTTGCCGATGTTTTTGTAATAAATCTAGGAGATAATTTTCTTCATTAAATTGTCCTGAGTGAATCAAATTCTCCTTTAAGCATTCTCTATCCGTAGATTTTATCTTACTTGTAGTTCCTGCTACGATTATTTCTCTCACAGGGGCAGGACATGTCTCTAAGCTACAAAGACAAGTCTCCTTTTTTATCTCTACTTCTCCATTCATTTGATTAATGAGGAACACATGAGTGTCCCCGTCGTTGTTCACCTGACATAATGCGTTTTCCACCGAGAGTCCTTTCACTCTACATAATTTTTCTAAAACAAGAACAGTACTATTCTTCAATTTACTTTTTATGGTGACTTTCATATATGAGTTAGGCGGAATAACTACATCATTGGTGAGATGGGCAGGAATCATTGTTGCTGCTTGGCTGTCACTTGTGTCACTAGGCAGAGAGGATGTGGGGGTTGGGAGGGATGGTGTGAGTGCATGTGTACCCTCGTCTGATTGTTTCTGTTTAGTCATTTGATAGTTCCAACTCCTTTTAATTTTCTACTGTTGATGGGTGACAGATCTGATGATAATTCCTCTATGAATTCACTGCTGTAATTTATTCCATTCATATGTGGGTGTAACATTATATTCTCTTTCCACTTAGTTTTGAAACCTAATAACGTGTTAGCTCTGACTGCTAAATTTTCTATTATATAGAAAATAGCAGATATTGGTCCCATAGTCACAGTAAAACTGATGTTTAACCCGCCCCGTCCTGTCGACGTATGGGTACGTTGCAACGATTTGCATTTGCCAGGGGACCCGCGCTAACCCACCGCTCGTCCACTCACCTGGTAGCAATGGTCCTGCTCAGGCATGGCTAAGAGAGGTCTCTCAGAGGGCGAAATTCAAGCCGCCCTGGATGCCTTGACAGGCGACAGTGATTCCCCACTGGACAATGAGGTTATGGATAAAGATTATGTGCAGCCAGAGGAGGAAGAAACCACCAGCAGTGATGAAGAAGTCCTGTCTCCCAGGAAGCGGCAGTACGTGACTTACCGTGCTGCTAGAGAGGGGCAGCCGGCCAAGAAACCACATGCAACATCCTATGCCCAGCCCCAACGTCATGTGGAACCAGATTTCGATGACGAGGACGAGGACGGAGTCGTGGGACGTGCTGCCACGTGGTATGGACGCGAGGTAATAACTCATCGTGGCCCAGAACACACACCACATCGGACGAGCAGGTATGGGCCTAGTATTTTGTTTGGGGAGTTAGGAAGTGCCGTGGAGGGAGTGGGGAGTGAAAGGGAAAGTGCAGGGAGGAGTAGGGAAAGTGAGAGTGACATGAGTGAGTCATTGCTCTCCCTAGGTAGTGTGAGGCGGCGGAGTGTATCATGTGGGCGAGTGCAGGTGCTTTCAGTATCACGTGGGGTTGTGATGGAGGGGGAAGGTGGGGAGGAACCACTCCCAAGCACGTCTTATGCTCCCCGATATCCCCTAACACGTGGTCGAGCTAGGGTGCGTGAAAAATCACGTGGTGTTGTCATGGAGGGGGAAGGTGGGGAGGAACCACTCCCCAGCACATCTTATGCCCCCCAATATTCCCCTACTTCATCCCCACAGCCCCCTAATGTTCTTCAAGGCCGTAAGGGTAAGGGAAAGGGAAAGGATAAAGGCAGAGGGAAGAGGAGTGACAGTGGGGAAGCCCTCCGCACTCCTTCTCCCCCACCTCCCCCACGAGGATCTCCTCCCCACCCAGACGAAGGCGGTGATGGGGATGATGGGGACGAGGGATTTGTGGGATGGAATTGGGAGGATAGGAGTGATTTTTCTCCCCTCATTCACCCCTTCACTGAGCAGGGGCGCTCTGGCTGCATTGCTTCTGGAATTCACCATAATTCCACCAGGTTGGATTTTTTCCACCTGTTTTTTAATGAGGCATTCGTGGAGCAGATTGTTAACCAAATCAACCTTTTTGCAAGCACTCAATGCCTTGAGAGTGAAAGATCGGGAACAAGGAGTAGGCATTCTATCATATATGATTACCCTGTCTCCCTTTCAGAAATGTTCCTATTTTTTGCCCTGGTCCTTTTGATGGGTATTATACGAAAGAACAGAATTCCTGCTTACTGGACAAGGGACCCTGTTATGTTTACCCCAATATTTGGGCAAGTGATGAGCCGTAATCGGTTTCAACAAATTCTAAGTCGCCTCCATTTCTATGATGCTCATGATCCTGCAAATGCGAACGACACAGATAAAATGAGGTGAATTAGGTTGGTCTTTGATCACCTTAGGCAAACCTTTCGTTCGTCATTTTATCCCTGTAGAGACCTCGTCATAGACGAGAGTCTCGTGTTGTGGAGAGGCAATATTTCATTTAGGCAGTACATACCCAGCAAAAGGCACCGTTTTGGGTTCAAGATCTTTGTTATGTGCGACTGTAGGACTGGATACATGCAAGACATAGTCTTGTACACTGGTGCACAGACAGACATAATAGAAGATCGAAGTATTGGACTGTCGGGAGCAGTGGTAAAGACAATGATAGAAGACTACCTTCATTGTGGTCACGTCCTCTACCTGGACAACTGGTACACTAGCCCTCTTCTCGCTCGTTATCTTCACACGCATGAAACGGGAGTCTGTGGAACCGTGAAGGTGAACCGGCGTCACATGGCCAAGGTAGGGCGGAAACTTGCCAGGAATGAGGTTGTCTTCTTCAAAGCCAACAACATCCTTGCAACTGTGTGGAACCATAATAGAGAAGTAAGCCTCTTGTCAACAGTTCACCGCCTCTTGACGCACCGTACTGATTCCGTAGATTACCGTAGCGAGAACAGGCGTCACATTTGGAAACCTGAGTGTGTCATGGACTATAACATAAACATGCGCCTGGT
>NC_137013.1:24441540-24544040 GCF_032717465.1 Coenobita brevimanus | reverse complement strand
AAGTAGAATGAATAGCGGTTGTGCTATATTAGAAAATTGCTTAATGAAGGGGCGGTAATATCCTGCTAGACCCAAAAACTGTCTGGCTTCATTGACACTTGTGGGTTCAGAGAAATCCCTTATTGCATGTATTTTGTCCTCAGATGTGTGGATCCCTTCTGCATCTAGTCTATGGCCTAAGAATTTTATTTCCTTAAAGCAAAATTTGCTGTTAAACAGCTTAATTTTTAAACCAGCATCAGCAAGCTTTAGTAGGTGCTAGTCTGACTTCCGTAGATGTTGATCTATAGTGTGCGCAGCAATTATTATGTCGTCTAAATAGACAAATATTCATTTTCCCAGTATTCCAGACAATATGTAATCCATTAATTTTTGGAATGTGCCTGGTGCTGTCCTTAACCCCATCAGCATTTGTTTATATTGGTAATGTCCTGTGTTTGTGGAGAAAGCAGTGTACTTGCGTGACTCTCGATCAAGGCTAATTTCATAACAGCCATTAAGTAAATCGACTGTGGAAAACACATTATTTTCTGGTCCAACATTTTGCAAGACGTCACTTAACAACAGCATAGGAAATTGGTCTGGGATTGTGTGTGGTTTAATTTACATTAATGTACTACCGCATGCATTTCTCCGTTTCGCTTGGACAAGAAAAATAATGGGGCGTGCCACAGGGAGACAGATGGTTCAGTAATACCCAGTTTTAGCATTTCCTCAACATACTGATTTGCCAGGGTGCGTTGTGAGTGTGCTACTTTATAGGCCGATACATAATATTGGTTGTGTGTCCGGGAGTACATTAATCTTGTGTTTAATCAAGTTAGTACACCCTAATTGTTCTCCAGGTAATGCTACGGTTTGCCGATGTTTTTGTAATAAATCTAGGAGATAATTTTCTTCATTAAATTGTCCTGAGTGAATCAAATTCTCCTTTAAGCATTCTCTATCCGTAGATTTTATCTTACTTGTAGTTCCTGCTAAGATTATTTCTCTCACAGGGGCAGGACATGTCTCTAAGCTACAAAGACAAGTCTCCTTTTTTATCTCTACTTCTCCATTCATTTGATTAATGAGGAACACATGAGTGTCCCCGTCGTTGTTCACCTGACATAATGCGTTTTCCACCGAGAGTCCTTTCACTCTACATAATTTTTCTAAAACAAGAACAGTACTATTCTTCAATTTACTTTTTATGGTGACTTTCATATATGAGTTAGGCGGAATAACTACATCATTGGTGAGATGGGCAGGAATCATTGTTGCTGCTTGGCTGTCACTTGTGTCACTAGGCAGAGAGGATGTGGGGGTTGGGAGGGATGGTGTGAGTGCATGTGTACCCTCGTCTGATTGTTTCTGTTTAGTCATTTGATAGTTCCAACTCCTTTTAATTTTCTACTGTTGATGGGTGACAGATCTGATGATAATTCCTCTATGAATTCACTGCTGTAATTTATTCCATTCATATGTGGGTGTAACATTATATTCTCTTTCCACTTAGTTTTGAAACCTAATAACGTGTTAGCTCTGACTGCTAAATTTTCTATTATATAGAAAATAGCAGATATTGGTCCCATAGTCACAGTAAAACTGATGTTTAACCCGCCCCGTCCTGTCGACGTATGGGTACGTTGCAACGATTTGCATTTGCCAGGGGACCCGCGCTAACCCACCGCTCGTCCACTCACCTGGTAGCAATGGTCCTGCTCAGACATGGCTAAGAGAGGTCTCTCAGAGGGCGAAATTCAAGCCGCCCTGGATGCCTTTACAGGCGACAGTGATTCCCCACTGGACAATGAGGTTATGGATAAAGATTATGTGCAGCCAGAGGAGGAAGAAACCACCAGCAGTGATGAAGAAGTCCTGTCTCCCAGGAAGCGGCAGTACGTGACTTACCGTGCTGCTAGAGAGGGGCAGCCGGCCAAGAAACCACATGCAACATCCTATGCCCAGCCCCAACGTGATGTGGAACCAGATTTCGATGACAAGGACGAGGACGGAGTCGTGGGACGTGCTGCCACGTGGTATGGACGCGAGGTAATAACTCATCGTGGCCCAGAACACACACCACATCGGACGAGCAGGTATGGGCCTAGTATTTTGTTTGGGTAGTTAGGAAGTGCCGTGGAGGGAGTGGGGAGTGAAAGGGAAAGTGCAGGGAGGAGTAGGGAAAGTGAGAGTGACATGAGTGAGTCATTGCTCTCCCTAGGTAGTGTGAGGCGGCGGAGTGTATCATGTGGGCGAGTGCAGGTGCTTTCAGTATCACGTGGGGTTGTGATGGAGGGGGAAGGTGGGGAGGAACCACTCCCAAGCACGTCTTATGCTCCCCGATATCCCCTAACACGTGGTCGAGCTAGGGTGCGTGAAAAATCACGTGGTGTTGTCATGGAGGGGGAAGGTGGGGAGGAACCACTCCCCAGCACATCTTATGCCCCCCAATATTCCCCTACTTCATCCCCACAGCCCCCTAATGTTCTTCAAGGCCGTAAGGGTAAGGGAAAGGGAAAGGATAAAGGCAGAGGGAAGAGGAGTGACAGTGGGGAAGCCCTCCGCACTCCTTCTCCCCCACCTCCCCCACGAGGATCTCCTCCCCACCCAGACGAAGGCGGTGATGGGGATGATGGGGACGAGGGATTTGTGGGATGGAATTGGGAGGATAGGAGTGATTTTTCTCCCCTCATTCACCCCTTCACTGAGCAGGGGCGCTCTGGCTGCATTGCTTCCGAAATTCACCATAATTCCACCAGGTTGGATTTTTAACACCTGTTTTTTAATGAGGCATTCGTGGAGCAGATTGTTTACCAAATCAACCTTTTTGCAAGCACTCAATGTCTTGAGAGTGAAAGATCGGGAACAAGGAGTAGGCATTCTATCATATATGATTACCCTGTCTCCCTTTCAGAAATGTTCTTATTTTTTGCCCTGGTCCTTTTGATGGGTATTATACGAAAGAATAGAATTCCTGCTTACTGGACAAGGGACCCTGTTATGTTTACCCCAATATTTGGGCAAGTGATGAGCCGTAATCGGTTTCAACAAATTCTAAGTCGCCTCCATTTCTATGATGCTCATGATCCTGCAAATGCGAACGACACAGATAAAATGAGGTGAATTAGGTTGGTCTTTGATCACCTTAGGCAAACCTTTCGTTCGTCATTTTATCCCTGTAGAGACCTCGTCATAGACGAGAGTCTCGTGTTGTGGAGAGGCAATATTTCATTTAGGCAGTACATACCCAGCAAAAGGCACCGTTTTGGGTTCAAGATCTTTGTTATGTGCGACTGTAGGACTGGATACATGCAAGACATAGTCTTGTACACTGGTGCACAGACAGACATAATAGAAGATCGAAGTATTGGACTGTCGGGAGCAGTGGTAAAGACAATGATAGAAGACTACCTTCATTGTGGTCACGTCCTCTACCTGGACAACTGGTACACTAGCCCTCTTCTCGCTCGTTATCTTCACACGCATGAAACGGGAGTCTGTGGAACCGTGAAGGTTAACCGGCGTCACATGGCCAAGGTAGGGCGGAAACTTGCCAGGAATGAGGTTGTCTTCTTCAAAGCCAACAACATCCTTGCAACTGTGTGGAACCATAATAGAGAAGTAAGCCTCTTGTCAACAGTTCACCGCCTCTTGATGCACCGTACTGATTCCGTAGATTACCGTAACGAGAACAGGCGTCACATTTGGAAACCTGAGTGTGTCATGGACTATAACATAAACATGCGCCTGGTGGTCCAGTCAGACTCCATGATATAGGTGGGTAAGAATCTGTGTAAAGACAGGAGAAATGATGGATGGAAAGGAAAAAGGGGTGATGTTTTCAGTTTCTTTATCCTCCCCCCAACTCAAAACATCACCCTTCTTTCCTTCCCATCCATCTTTTCTCATCTCTTCACCCAGATTCTTACCCACCTATACAACACTTGTACACACACACACACACACACACACACACACACACACACACACACACACACACAGAGTAGGTGCATTGCACCTCAACGTGACAACCTTGCCCAACTTCTCGCTCTAGATGATTAGGTCCCTCTTTTTTCGTCTCTTTCGTTGCTTCCAGCTTCTCTCGTGTTGGGCTTGAGCTGCTTCTTCATCATCTGGTTTGTCACTCTAATTAAGGTATCACACATGGTCTTCTATCCATTGAACTTTGGCATAAACTTCCAGTATGTCCGTACAGTTCCACATGACCCAGTTTTGTTGTCATGTAGAAACTGACAGAGCAGGGCTAGTATACCAACCATCATTGTAAAGAATATGACCTCTGCCCATGTAGTCTGCAATCATCTTTTTGACGACAGCACCAGACGTGCCCATGGGGTCTTTCTTGCTGACCTTTGGTACATCTATGTGCCTGTGTACACGATCATGTCGAGCACAAATCCTGTCTCACAGTCACACAGCACAAACAGTTTTATGTCAAAGCGATGTCTCTTGGGTGGGATGTTTGTTAGCTAATTAGTGACACTGACAACTTGTCGTGTGTGTGTGTGTGTGTGTGTGTGTGTGTGTGTGTGTGTGTGTGTGTGTGTGTGTCCTGAGCAGCCAATAAACTGTGTAAGTCGGTCCAAACACAAACCATGGGGGGAAAAGGGGGAAATTCTGATGAAAAAGCTCATGTGTACTGTGAAAACCAAAAAAAAGCCCACTTGTTACACCACGCCCCTCATGCAAGCCGTCCGTGCTCTGACACACACACACACACACACACACACACACAATAAATAAATATATATATATATATATATATATATATATATATATATATATATATATGTGTGTGTGTGTGTGTGTGTGTGTGTGTATACATAAAATAAATGAAATATATGTGGATATGGATATACAAACAAAGCATAGGGGGAAAATCGGGTGTATTGATAATTAGACTGATGTGTACCGTGAAATAATAAGCCAATATACTATGTTAACATCACTGGTGATGATAAAAACCAAAGAGAGAGAGAGAAAGAGAGAGAGAGAGAGAGAGAGAGAGAGAGAGAGAGAGAGAGAGAGAGAGAGAGAGAGAGAGAGAGAGAGAGAGAGAGAGAGAGAGAGAGAGAACACCGGTGGGAGATAGGAGACAAAGACGGAGCTCGCTCAGGTAACCACAGGGCAGGTGAGGGTAAGGGATAAACGGACGAAGGCGGGGCTGCCGGAAATCAAGTGTGTAGAGTGAATTGCACCTATTTCCTTTGTCTGATAAATCTTTTTCCATACTCATGAGATGTGATTATAGAAGATGACGAACAACCTGTTGTCTGATGAGGTCGAGGAAGCCTAATGTTCAAATATTGTTTGATGTATTGGGGTTGCCACTTTAGCAGGGTTAAGTTTCAGATTTCCTGCATTCCTCGCATTCCTTTGACATTGTATAATACGGAAGACATGGATATGGATGAGTTATGTTCAAGTCATTTAGGCACACATACATATGGATGGGATAATAGCTGGCTAAAATGCTGTCATTATTATACTGTGGTGGCCTTATTCTTTGCTAACCTTATCTCATTCTAGTAGTTCAGTTACTTTTCTAGCAGCTGCCTAGCATGGGCCAACCGGCCTACTGCAGTTATCCTCTCTTCTTATGTTCTTATATAATGGTGGTTTCAATAAAGCGGGGTCAAGGTTCAGGTAAATTATCCTGTCTTCCTCAGATTCATTTGAAACTGTACAATACTGAATATAATAAGCATGGATATGGATTACAAGGTTGTGGTCAAGTCATAAAGACACAAAACTGTACATGAGATAACAGTTATCTGTAATTCGCGAAATGGTTAAAGTCTCATTATACTTTTTTTTTTTTTCACTGAAAGGCATATGGGAAACTATGGTTTGAATGTCTTTCATTTCCAATAGCCGTGGTAGCTCAGTGGTAAACGACTGAATGATGACAAAGAAAGGTGGTTGGCTATGGAAGTGCATCTAGGGTTTTTTCTCCTTTTATGATTGATATTTTTTTACAAACTCGTGTCATTTGCCTGAGGAAAACGACACGAGTTCATTTTCCTCGGGAAAATTACACGGGCTTGAAGAACCTGAATATATATATATATATATATATATATATATATATATATATATATATATATATATATATATATATATATATATATATATATTTCTTAGTTATTTACTTATTTTTTGTTCATTCAGACTCTCCTAGCCATAAAAATATAACATAGAACATAGCATGTATCCGAGCCAGATGTGGGTGTATCACAATCACTCAGGAATTTCCAGATATGGGTGTTTCAAAGCTTACGGGTTAAGTAGAATGAATAGCGGTTGTGCTATATTAGAAAATTGCTTAATGAAGGGGCGGTAATATCCTGCTAGACCCAAAAACTGTCTGGCTTCATTGACACTTGTGGGTTCAGAGAAATCCCTTATTGCATGTATTTTGTCCTCAGATGTGTGGATCCCTTCTGCATCTAGTCTATGGCCTAAGAATTTTATTTCCTTAAAGCAAAATTTGCTGTTAAACAGCTTAATTTTTAAACCAGCATCAGCAAGCTTTAGTAGGTGCTAGTCTGACTTCCGTAGATGTTGATCTATAGTGTGCGCAGCTATTATTATGTCGTCTAAATAGGCAAATATTCATTTTCCCAGTATTCCAGACAATATGTAATCCATTAATTTTTGGAATGTGCCTGGTGCTGTCCTTAACCCGATCAGCATTTGTTTATATTGGTAATGTCCTGTGTTTGTGGAGAAAGCAGTGTACTTGCGTGACTCTCGATCAAGGCTAATTTCATAACAACCATTAAGTAAATCGACTGTGGAAAACACATTATTTTCTGGTCCAATATTTTGCAAGATGTCACTTAACAATAGCATAGGAAATCGGTCTGGGATTGTGTGTGGTTTAATTTACATTAATGTACTACCGCATGCATTTCTCCATTTCGCTTGGACACGAAAAATAATGGGGCATGCCACAGGGAGACAGATGGTTCATTAATACCCAGTTTTAGCATTTCCTCAACATACTGATTTGCCAGGGTGCGTTGTGAGTGTGCTACTTTATAGGCCGACACATAATATTGGTTGTGTGTCTGGGAGTACATTAATCTTGTGTTTAATCAAGTTAGTACACCCTAATTGTTCTCCAGGTAATGCTACGGTTTGCCGATGTTTTTGTAATAAATCTAGGAGATAATTTTCTTCATTAAATTGTCCTGAGTGAATCAAATTCTCCTTTAAGCATTCTCTATCCGTAGATTTTATCTTACTTGTAGTTCCTGCTACGATTATTTCTCTCACAGGGGCAGGACTTGTCTCTAAGCTACAAAGACAAGTCTCCTTTTTTATCTCTACTTCTCCATTCATTTGATTAATGAGGAACACATGAGTGTCCCCGTCGTTGTTCACCTGACATAATGCGTTTTCCACCGAGAGTCCTTTCACTCTACATAATTTTTCTAAAACAAGAACAGTACTATTCTTCAATTTACTTTTTATGGTGACTTTCATATATGAGTTAGGCGGAATAACTACATCATTGGTGAGATGGGCAGGAATCATTGTTGCTGCTTGGCTGTCACTTGTGTCACTAGGCAGAGAGGATGTGGGGGTTGGGAGGGATGGTGTGATGCATGTGTACCCTCATCTGATTGTTTCTGTTTAGTCATTTGATAGTTCCAACTCCTTTTAATTTTCTATTGTTGATGGGTGACAGATCTGATGATAATTCCTCTATGAATTCACTGCTGTAATTTATTCCATTCATATGTGGGTGTAACATTATATTCTCTTTCCACTTAGTTTTGAAACCTAATAACGTGTTAGCTCTGACTGCTAAATTTTCTATTATATAGAAAATAGCAGATATTGGTCCCATAGTCACAGTAAAACTGATGTTTAACCCGCCCCGTCCTGTCGACGTATGGGTACGTTGCAACGATTTGCATTTGCCAGGGGACCCGCGCTAACCCACCGCTCGTCCACTCACCTGGTAGCAATGGTCCTGCTCAGACATGGCTAAGAGAGGTCTCTCAGAGGGCGAAATTCAAGCCGCCCTGGATGCCTTTACAGGCGACAGTGATTCCCCACTGGACAATGAGGTTGTGGATAAAGATTATCTGCAGCCAGAGGAGGAAGAAACCACCAGCAGTGATGAAGAAGTCCTGTCTCCCAGGAAGCGGCAGTACGTGACTTACCGTGCTGCTAGAGAGGGGCAGCCGGCCAAGAAACCACATGCAACATCCTATGCCCAGCCCCAACGTGATGTGGAACCAGATTTCGATGACGAGGACGAGGACGGAGTCGTGGGACGTGCTGCCACGTGGTATGGACGCGAGGTAATAACTCATCGTGGCCCAGAACACACACCACATCGGACGAGCAGGTATGGGCCTAGTATTTTGTTTGGGGAGTTAGGAAGTGCCGTGGAGGGAGTGGGGAGTGAAAGGGAAAGTGCAGGGAGGAGTAGGGAAAGTGAGAGTGACATGAGTGAGTCATTGCTCTCCTAGGTAGTGTGAGGCGGCGGAGTGTATCATGTGGGCGAGTGCAGGTGCTTTCAGTATCACGTGGGGTTGTGGATGGAGGGGGAAGGTGGGGAGGAACCACTCCCAAGCACGTCTTATGCTCCCCGATATCCCCTAACACGTGGTCGAGCTAGGGTGCGTGAAAAATCACGTGGTGTTGTCATGGAGGGGGAAGGTGGGGAGGAACCACTCCCCAGCACATCTTATGCCCCCCAATATTCCCCTACTTCATCCCCACAGCCCCCTAATGTTCTTCAAGGCCGTAAGGGTAAGGGAAAGGGAAAGGGTAAAGGCAGAGGGAAGAGGAGTGACAGTGGGGAAGCCCTCCGCACTCCTTCTCCCTCACCTCCACCACGAGGATCTCCTCCCCACGCAGACGAAGGCGGTGATGGGGATGATGGGGACGAGGGATTTGTGGGATGGAATTGGGAGGATGGGAGTGATTTTTCTCCCCTCATTCACCCCTTCACTGAGCAGGGGCGCTCTGGCTGCATTGCTTCCGGAATTCACCATAATTCCACCAGGTTGTATTTTTTCCACCTGTTTTTTAATGAGGCATTCGTGGAGGAGATTGTTTACCAAACCAACCTTTTTGCAAGCACTCAATGCCTTGAGAGTGAAAGATCGGGAACAAGGAGTAGGCATTCTAATATATATTATTACCCTGTCTCCCTTTCAGAAATGTTCCTATTTTTTGCCCTGGTCCTTTTGATGGGTATTATACGAAAGAACAGAATTCCTGCTTACTGGACAAGGGACCCTGTTATGTTTACCCCAATATTTGGGCAAGTGATGAGCCGTAATCGGTTTCAACAAATTCTAAGTCGCCTCCATTTCTATGATGCTCATGATCCTGCAAATGCGAACGACACAGATAAAATGAGGTGAATTAGGTTGGTCTTTGATCACCTTAGGCAGACCTTTCGTTCGTCATTTTATCCCTATAGAGACCTCGTCATAGACGAGAGTCTTGTTTTGTGGAGAGGCAATATTTCATTTAGGCAGTATATACCCAGCAAAAGGCACCGTTTTGGGTTCAAGATCTTTGTTATGTGTGACTGTAGGACTGGATACATGCAAACCATAGTCTTGTACACCGGTGCACAGACAGATATAATAGAAGATCGAAGTATTGGACTGTCGGGAGCAGTGGTAAAGACAATGATAGAAGACTACCTTCATTGTGGTCACGTCCTCTACCTGGACAACTGGTACACTAGCCCTCTTCTCGCTCGTTATCTTCACACGCATGAAACTGGAGTCTGTGGAACCGTGAAGGGGAACCGGCGTCACATGGCCAAGGTAGGGCGGAAACTTGCCAGGAATGAGGTTGTCTTCTTCAAAGCCAACAACATCCTTGCAACTGTGTGGAACCATAATAGAGAAGTAAGCCTCTTGTCAACAGTTCACCGCCTCTTGATGCACCGTACTGATTCCGTAGATTACCGTAGCGAGAACAGGCGTCACATTTGGAAACCTGAGTGTGTCATGGACTATAACATAAACATGCGCCTGGTGGTCCAGTCAGACTCCATGATATAGGTGGGTAAGAATCTGGGTAAAGACAGGAGAAATGATGGATGGAAAGGAAAAAGGGGTGATGTTTTCAGTTTCTTTATCCCCCCCCCAACTCAAAACATCACCCTTCTTTCCTTCCCATCCATCTTTTCTCATCTCTTCACCCAAATTCTTACCCACCTATACAACACTTGTACACACACACACACACACACACACACACACACAGAGTAGGTGCATTGCACCTCAACGTGACAATCTTGCCCAACTTCTCGCTCTAGATGATTAGGTCCCTCTTTTTTCGTCTCTTTCGTTGCTTCCAGCTTCTCTCGTGTTGGGCTTGAGCTGCTTCTTCATCATCTGGTTTGTCACTCTAATTAAGGTATCACACATGGTCTTCTATCCATTGAACTTTGGCATAAACTTCCAGTATGTCCGTACAGTTCCACATGACCCAGTTTTGTTGTCATGTAGAAACTGACAGAGCAGGGCTAGTATACCAACCATCATTGTAAAGAATAAGACCTCTGCCCATGTAGTCTGCAATCATCTTTTTGACGACAGCACCAGACGTGCCCATGGGGTCTTTCTTGCTGACCTTTGGTACATCTATGTGCCTGTGTACACGATCATGTCGAGCACAAATCCTGTCTCACAGTCACACAGCACAAACAGTTTTATGTCAAAGCGATGTCTCTTGGGTGGGATGTTTGTTAGCTAATTAGTGACACTGACAACTTGTCGTGTGTGTGTGTGTGTGTGTGTGTGTGTGTGTCCTGAGCAGCCAATAAACTGTGTAAGTCGGTCCAAACACAAACCATGGGGGGAAAAGAGGGAAATTCTGATGAAAAAGCTCATGTGTACTGTGAAAAACAAAAAAAAGCCCACTTGTTACACCACGCCCCTCATGCAAACCGTCCGTGCTCTGACACACACACACACACACACACACACACACAATAAATAAATAAATAAATAAATATATATATATATATATATGTGTGTGTGTGTGTGTGTGTGTGTGTGTGTGTATACATAAAATAAATGAAATATATGTGGATATGGATATACAAACAAAGCATAGGGGGAAAATCGGGTGTATTGATAATTAGACTGATGTGTACCGTGAAATAATAAGCCAATATACTATGTTAACACCACTGGTGATGATAAAAACCAAAGAGAGAGAGAGAAAGAGAGAGAGAGAGAGAGAGAGAGAGAGAGAGAGAGAGAGAGAGAGAGAGAGAGAGAGAGAGAGAGAGAGAGAGAGAGAGAGAGAGAGAGAGAGAGAGAGAGAGAGAACACCGGTGGGAGATAGGAGACAAAGACGGAGCTCGCTCAGGTAACCACAGGGCAGGTGAGGGTAAGGGATAAACGGACGAAGGCGGGGCTGCCGGAAATCAAGTGTGTAGAGTGAATTGCACCTATTTCCTTTGTCTGATAAATCTTTTTCCATACTCATGAGATGTGATTATAGAAGATGACGAACAACCTGTTGTCTGATGAGGTCGAGGAAGCCTAATGTTCAAATATTGTTTGATGTATTGGGGTTGCCACTTTAGCAGGGTTAAGTTTCAGATTTCCTGCATTCCTCGCATTCCTTTGACATTGTATAATACGGAAGACATGGATATGGATGAGTTATGTTCAAGTCATTTAGGCACACATACATATGGATGGGATAATAGCTGGCTAAAATGCTGTCATTATTATACTGTGGTGGCCTTATTCTTTGCTAACCTTATCTCATTCTAGTAGTTCAGTTACTTTTCTAGCAGCTGCCTAGCATGGGCCAACCGGCCTACTGCAGTTATCCTCTCTTCTTATGTTCTTATATAATGGTGGTTTCAATAAAGCGGGGTCAAGGTTCAGGTAAATTATCCTGTCTTCCTCAGATTCATTTGAAACTGTACAATACTGAATATAATAAGCATGGATATGGATTACAAGGTTGTGGTCAAGTCATAAAGACACAAAACTGTACATGAGATAACAGTTATCTGTAATTCGCGAAATGGTTAAAGTCTCATTATACTTTTTTTTTTTTTTTTCACTGAAAGGCATATGGGAAACTATGGTTTGAATGTCTTTCATTTCCAATAGCCGTGGTAGCTCAGTGGTAAACGACTGAATGATGACAAAGAAAGGTGGTTGGCTATGGAAGTGCATCTAGGGTTTTTTCTCCTTTTATGATTGATATTTTTTTACAAACTCGTGTCATTTGCCTGAGGAAAACGACACGAGTTCATTTTCCTCGGGAAAATTACACGGGCTTGAAGAACCTGAATATATATATATATATATATATATATATATATATATATATATATATATATATATATATATATATATATATATATATATATATATATAATTTCTTAGTTATTTACTTATTTTTTGTTCATTCAGACTCTCCTAGCCATAAAAATATAACATAGAACATAGCATGTATCCGAGCCAGATGTGGGTGTATCACAATCACTCAGGAATTTCCAGATATGGGTGTTTCAAAGCTTACGGGTTAAGTAGAATGAATAGCGGTTGTGCTATATTAGAAAATTGCTTAATGAAGGGGCGGTAATATCCTGCTAGACCCAAAAACTGTCTGGCTTCATTGACACTTGTGGGTTCAGAGAAATCCCTTATTGCATGTATTTTGTCCTCAGATGTGTGGATCCCTTCTGCATCTAGTCTATGGCCTAAGAATTTTATTTCCTTAAAGCAAAATTTGCTGTTAAACAGCTTAATTTTTAAACCAGCATCAGCAAGCTTTAGTAGGTGCTAGTCTGACTTCCGTAGATGTTGATCTATAGTGTGCGCAGCTATTATTATGTCGTCTAAATAGGCAAATATTCATTTTCCCAGTATTCCAGACAATATGTAATCCATTAATTTTTGGAATGTGCCTGGTGCTGTCCTTAACCCGATCAGCATTTGTTTATATTGGTAATGTCCTGTGTTTGTGGAGAAAGCAGTGTACTTGCGTGACTCTCGATCAAGGCTAATTTCATAACAACCATTAAGTAAATCGACTGTGGAAAACACATTATTTTCTGGTCCAATATTTTGCAAGATGTCACTTAACAATAGCATAGGAAATCGGTCTGGGATTGTGTGTGGTTTAATTTACATTAATGTACTACCGCATGCATTTCTCCATTTCGCTTGGACACGAAAAATAATGGGGCATGCCACAGGGAGACAGATGGTTCAGTAATACCCAGTTTTAGCATTTCCTCAACATACTGATTTGCCAGGGTGCGTTGTGAGTGTGCTACTTTATAGGCCGATACATAATATTGGTTGTGTGTCTGGGAGTACATTAATCTTGTGTTTAATCAAGTTAGTACACCCTAATTGTTCTCCAGGTAATGCTACGGTTTGCCGATGTTTTTGTAATAAATCTAGGAGATAATTTTCTTCATTAAATTGTCCTGAGTGAATCAAATTCTCCTTTAAGCATTCTCTATCCGTAGATTTTATCTTACTTGTAGTTCCTGCTACGATTATTTCTCTCACAGGGGCAGGACTTGTCTCTAAGCTACAAAGACAAGTCTCCTTTTTTATCTCTACTTCTCCATTCATTTGATTAATGAGGAACACATGAGTGTCCCCGTCGTTGTTCACCTGACATAATGCGTTTTCCACCGAGAGTCCTTTCACTCTACATAATTTTTCTAAAACAAGAACAGTACTATTCTTCAATTTACTTTTTATGGTGACTTTCATATATGAGTTAGGCGGAATAACTACATCATTGGTGAGATGGGCAGGAATCATTGTTGCTGCTTGGCTGTCACTTGTGTCACTAGGCAGAGAGGATGTGGGGGTTGGGAGGGATGGTGTGATGCATGTGTACCCTCATCTGATTGTTTCTGTTTAGTCATTTGATAGTTCCAACTCCTTTTAATTTTCTACTGTTGATGGGTGACAGATCTGATGATAATTCCTCTATGAATTCACTGCTGTAATTTATTCCATTCATATGTGGGTGTAACATTATATTCTCTTTCCACTTAGTTTTGAAACCTAATAACGTGTTAGCTCTGACTGCTAAATTTTCTATTATATAGAAAATAGCAGATATTGGTCCCATAGTCACAGTAAAACTGATGTTTAACCCGCCCCGTCCTGTCGACGTATGGGTACGTTGCAACGATTTGCATTTGCCAGGGGACCCGCGCTAACCCACCGCTCGTCCACTCACCTGGTAGCAATGGTCCTGCTCAGACATGGCTAAGAGAGGTCTCTCAGAGGGCGAAATTCAAGCCGCCCTGGATGCCTTTACAGGCGACAGTGATTCCCCACTGGACAATGAGGTTGTGGATAAAGATTATCTGCAGCCAGAGGAGGAAGAAACCACCAGCAGTGATGAAGAAGTCCTGTCTCCCAGGAAGCGGCAGTACGTGACTTACCGTGCTGCTAGAGAGGGGCAGCCGGCCAAGAAACCACATGCAACATCCTATGCCCAGCCCCAACGTGATGTGGAACCAGATTTCGATGACGAGGACGAGGACGGAGTCGTGGGACGTGCTGCCACGTGGTATGGACGCGAGGTAATAACTCATCGTGGCCCAGAACACACACCACATCGGACGAGCAGGTATGGGCCTAGTATTTTGTTTGGGGAGTTAGGAAGTGCCGTGGAGGGAGTGGGGAGTGAAAGGGAAAGTGCAGGGAGGAGTAGGGAAAGTGAGAGTGACATGAGTGAGTCATTGCTCTCCCTAGGTAGTGTGAGGCGGCGGAGTGTATCATGTGGGCGAGTGCAGGTGCTTTCAGTATCACGTGGGGTTGTGATGGAGGGGGAAGGTGAGGAGGAACCACTCCCAAGCACGTCTTATGCTCCCCGATATCCCCTAACACGTGGTCGAGCTAGGGTGCGTGAAAAATCACGTGGTGTTGTCATGGAGGGGGAAGGTGGGGAGGAACCACTCCCCAGCACATCTTATGCCCCCCAATATTCCCCTACTTCATCCCCACAGCCCCCTAATGTTCTTCAAGGCCGTAAGGGTAAGGGAAAGGGAAAGGGTAAAGGCAGAGGGAAGAGGAGTGACAGTGGGGAAGCCCTCCGCACTCCTTCTCCCTCACCTCCACCACGAGGATCTCCTCCCCACGCAGACGAAGGCGGTGATGGGGATGATGGGGACGAGGGATTTGTGGGATGGAATTGGGAGGATGGGAGTGATTTTTCTCCCCTCATTCACCCCTTCACTGAGCAGGGGCGCTCTGGCTGCATTGCTTCCGGAATTCACCATAATTCCACCAGGTTGTATTTTTTCCACCTGTTTTTTAATGAGGCATTCGTGGAGGAGATTGTTTACCAAACCAACCTTTTTGCAAGCACTCAATGCCTTGAGAGTGAAAGATCGGGAACAAGGAGTAGGCATTCTAATATATATTATTACCCTGTCTCCCTTTCAGAAATGTTCCTATTTTTTGCCCTGGTCCTTTTGATGGGTATTATACGAAAGAACAGAATTCCTGCTTACTGGACAAGGGACCCTGTTATGTTTACCCCAATATTTGGGCAAGTGATGAGCCGTAATCGGTTTCAACAAATTCTAAGTCGCCTCCATTTCTATGATGCTCATGATCCTGCAAATGCGAACGACACAGATAAAATGAGGTGAATTAGGTTGGTCTTTGATCACCTTAGGCAGACCTTTCGTTCGTCATTTTATCCCTATAGAGACCTCGTCATAGACGAGAGTCTTGTTTTGTGGAGAGGCAATATTTCATTTAGGCAGTATATACCCAGCAAAAGGCACCGTTTTGGGTTCAAGATCTTTGTTATGTGTGACTGTAGGACTGGATACATGCAAACCATAGTCTTGTACACCGGTGCACAGACAGATATAATAGAAGATCGAAGTATTGGACTGTCGGGAGCAGTGGTAAAGACAATGATAGAAGACTACCTTCATTGTGGTCACGTCCTCTACCTGGACAACTGGTACACTAGCCCTCTTCTCGCTCGTTATCTTCACACGCATGAAACTGGAGTCTGTGGAACCGTGAAGGGGAACCGGCGTCACATGGCCAAGGTAGGGCGGAAACTTGCCAGGAATGAGGTTGTCTTCTTCAAAGCCAACAACATCCTTGCAACTGTGTGGAACCATAATAGAGAAGTAAGCCTCTTGTCAACAGTTCACCGCCTCTTGATGCACCGTACTGATTCCGTAGATTACCGTAGCGAGAACAGGCGTCACATTTGGAAACCTGAGTGTGTCATGGACTATAACATAAACATGCGCCTGGTGGTCCAGTCAGACTCCATGATATAGGTGGGTAAGAATCTGGGTAAAGACAGGAGAAATGATGGATGGAAAGGAAAAAGGGGTGATGTTTTCAGTTTCTTTATCCCCCCCCCAACTCAAAACATCACCCTTCTTTCCTTCCCATCCATCTTTTCTCATCTCTTCACCCAAATTCTTACCCACCTATACAACACTTGTACACACACACACACACACACACACACACACACACAGAGTAGGTGCATTGCACCTCAACGTGACAATCTTGCCCAACTTCTCGCTCTAGATGATTAGGTCCCTCTTTTTTCGTCTCTTTCGTTGCTTCCAGCTTCTCTCGTGTTGGGCTTGAGCTGCTTCTTCATCATCTGGTTTGTCACTCTAATTAAGGTATCACACATGGTCTTCTATCCATTGAACTTTGGCATAAACTTCCAGTATGTCCGTACAGTTCCACATGACCCAGTTTTGTTGTCATGTAGAAACTGACAGAGCAGGGCTAGTATACCAACCATCATTGTAAAGAATAAGACCTCTGCCCATGTAGTCTGCAATCATCTTTTTGACGACAGCACCAGACGTGCCCATGGGGTCTTTCTTGCTGACCTTTGGTACATCTATGTGCCTGTGTACACGATCATGTCGAGCACAAATCCTGTCTCACAGTCACACAGCACAAACAGTTTTATGTCAAAGCGATGTCTCTTGGGTGGGATGTTTGTTAGCTAATTAGTGACACTGACAACTTGTCGTGTGTGTGTGTGTGTGTGTGTGTGTGTGTGTGTGTGTGTGTGTGTGTGTCCTGAGCAGCCAATAAACTGTGTAAGTCGGTCCAAACACAAACCATGGGGGGAAAAGGGGGAAATTCTGATGAAAAAGCTCATGTGTACTGTGAAAAACAAAAAAAGCCCACTTGTTACACCACGCCCCTCATGCAAACCGTCCTTGCTCTGAAACACAAACACACACACACACAATAAATAAATAAATAAATATATATATATATATATATATATATATATATATATATATATATATATATATATATATATATATATATATATATGTGTGTGTGTGTGTGTGTGTGTGTATACATAAAATAAATGAAATATATGTGGATATGGATATACAAACAAAGCATAGGGGGAAAATCGGGTGTATTGATAATGAGGCTGATGTGTACCGTGAAATAATAAGCCAATATACTATGTTAACACCACTGGTGATGATAAAAACCAAAGAGAGAGAGAGAGAGAGAGAGAGAGAGAGAGAGAGAAAGAGTGAGAGAGAGAGAGAGAGAGAGAGAGAGAGAGAGAAAGAGTGAGAGAGAGAGAGAGAGAGAGAGAGAGAGAGAGAGAGAGAGAGAGAGAGAGAGAGAACACCGGTGGGAGATAGGAGACAAAGACGGAGCTCGCTCAGGTAACCACAGGGCAGGTGAGGGTAAGGGATAAACGGACGAAGGCGGGGCTGCCGGAAATCAAGTGTGTAGAGTGAATTGCACCTATTTCCTTTGTCTGATAAATCTTTTTCCATACTCATGAGATGTGATTATAGAAGATGACGAACAACCTGTTGTCAGATGAGGTCGAGGAAGCCTAATGTTCAAATATTGTAGGTGATGTATCGGGGGTTGTCACTTTAACAGGGTTAAATTTCAGATTTCCTGCATTCCTCGCATTCCTTTGACATTGTATAGTACGGAAGACATGGATATGGATGAGTTATGTTCAAGTCATTTAGGCACACATACATATGAATGGGATAATAGCTGGCTAAAATGCTGTCATTATTATACTGTGGTGGCCTTATTCTTTGCTAACCTTATCTCATTCTAGTAGTTCAGTTACTTTTCTAGCAGCTGCCTAGCATGGGCCAACCGACCTACTGCAGTAATCCTCTCTTCTTATGTTCTTATATAATGGTGGTTTCAATAAAGCGGGGTCAAAGTTCAGGTAAATTATCCTGTCTTCCTCAGATTCATTTGAAACTGTACAATACTGAATATAATAAGCATGGATATGGATTACAAGGTTGTGGTCGTCATAAAGACACAAAACTGTACATGGGATAACAGTTATCTGTAATTCGCGAAATGGTTGAAGTCTCTTTATACTTTTTTTTTTTTTTTTTTCACTGAAAAGCATATGGGAAACTATGGTTTGAATGTCTTTCATTTCCAATAGCCGTGGTAGCTCAGTGGTAAACGACTGAATGATGACAAAGAGAGGTGGTTGGCTATGAAAGTGCATCTAGGGTTTTTTCTCATTTTGTTTTATGATTGATATTCTTTTACAAACTCGTGTCATTTACCTGAGGAAAATGACACGAGTTCATTTTCCTCGGGAAAATTACACGAGCTTGAAGAACCTGAATATATATATATATATATATATATATATATATATATATATATATATATATATATATATATATATATATATTTTCTTAATTATTTACTTATTTTTTATTCATTCAGACTCTCCTAGCCATAAAAATGTAACACAGAACATTGCATGTATTGCAACAGTATGGTTGGAGGTTGAATATTTCCCTCACTGCTCGCTGCATCCACCCTCCATTGTGACTGGCAGGTGACTGACGATTGACCAGGGACCAGGGTTGCCAGGTCTGGAACTGCCAACCCGCCGAGTTCCTCTCCCAAACCCGCCCAATCCCGCCAAAATGTCAGCCTTCTTACCCGCCCAAAAACCGCAATGTCAGTAATTACAGACTAATAATATTAGGGTTACAGGTGAGGAACAAATGACGTGAAAAATAGTCATATCTTATACAAACTTCATACATTAGCCTCACATTAGTCATATATTAAATTTGCAAAATGCACTTTTCATCACCTGGGACAGACAATCCATTATCGTATTCCATTTTCTTTTTCACAGCTTTTATTGTATTTTCTGTTATACTTTGCATATTTACCCAGTGTCTTCCCAGTTCCACTATCCAGCAAACCTACCTTCACTGCTCCCTGACTAATTTTGAAATGCTGCCTCTCTTATTTTACCACCACTGCATACATGGCCGCCAGGCCCCGTGACCTGTGTTTGAGCCCAACCGCCAATGTTAAATTTTACCCGCCAGCCTCAATTTAATACCGCCCAATTTGGCGGAAAATCCGCCAACCTGGCAACTCTGCCAGGGACTCAGGGAGACGGTGAGAAGGGGTTGACAGGTGTCGCTGTGACCTACAATCTGTCCCATTTTGGGAAGTAGGTCCGGGCCAGATGTGGGTGTATCGCATGCACTCAGGAATTTCCAGATATGGGTGTTTCAAAGCTTACGGGTTAAGTAGAATGAATAGCGGTTGTGCTATATTAGAAAATTGCTTAATGAAGGGGCGGTAATATCCTGCTAGACTCAAAAATTGTCTTACTTCATTGACACTTGTGGGTTCAGAGAAATCCCTTATTGCATGTATTTTGTCCTCAGATGTGTGGATCCCTTCTGCATCTAGTCTATGGCCTAAGAATTTTATATCCTTAAGGCAAAATTTGCTGTTAAACAGCTTAATTTTTAAACCAGCATCAGCAAGCTTTAGTAGGTGCTAGTCTGACTTCCGTAGATGTTCATCTATAGTGTGTGCAGCAATTATTATGTCGTCTAAATAGACAAATATTCCTTTTCCCAGTATTCCAGACAATATGTAATCCATTAATCTTTGGAATGTGCCTGGTGCTGTCCTTAACCCCATCTTCATTTGTTTATATTGGTAATGTCCTGTGTTTGTGGAGAAAGCAGTGTACTTGCGTGATTCTCGATCAAGGCTAATTTCATAACAGCCATTAAGTAAATCGACTGTGGAAAACACATTATTTTCTGGTCCAATATTTTGCAAGACGTCACTTAACAATGGCATAGGAAATCGGTCTGGGATTGTGTGTGGTTTAATTTACATTTCTCCGTTTCGCTTGGGCACAAAAAATAATGGGGCATGCCACGGGGAGACAGATGGTTCAGTAATACCCAGTTTTAGCATTTCCTCAACATACTGATTTGCCAGGGTGCATTGTGAGTGCGCAACTTTATAGGCTGGTACATAATATTGGTTGTGTGTCCGGGTGTACATTAATCTTGTGTTTAATCAAGTTAGTACACCCTAATTGTTCTCCAGGTAATGCTACAGTTTGCCGATGTTTTTGTAATAAATGTAGGAGATAATTTTCTTCATTAAATTGTCCTGAGTGAATCAAATTCTCCTTTAAGCATTCTCTATCCATAGATTTTATCTTACTTGTAGTTCGTGTTACGATTATTTCTCTCACAGGGGCAGGACATGTCTCTAAGCTACAAAGACAAGTCTCCCTTTTTATCTCTGCTTCTCCATTCATTTGATTAATGAGGAACACATGAGTGTCCCTATCATTGTTCACCTGACATAATGCGTTTTCCAACGAGAGTCCTTTCACTCTACATAATTTTTCTAAAACAAGAACAGTACTATTCTTCAATTTACTTTTTATGGTGACTTTCATATATGAGTTAGGCGGAATAACTACATCATTGGTGAGATGGGCAGGAATCATTGTTGCTGCTTGGCTGTCACTTGTGTCACTAGGCAGAGAGGATGTGGGGGTTGGGAGGGATGGTGTGAGTGCATGTGTACCCTCGTCTGATTGTTTCTGTTTAGTCACTTGGTAGTTCCAACTCCTTTTAATTTTCTACTGTTGATGGGTGACAGATCTGATGATAATTCCTCTATGAATTCACTGTTGTAATTTATTCCATTCATATGTAGGTGTAACATTATATTCTCTTTCCACTTAGTTTTCAAACCTAATAACGTGTTAGCTCTGACTGCTAAATTTTCTATTATATAGAAAATAGCAGATATTGGTCCCGTAGTCACAGTAAAACTGATGTTTAACCCGTCCTGTCCCGTCGACGTATGGGTACGTTGCAACAATTTGCATTTGCCAGTCCCGGCGATGTACCGGTACGTCGTGCAATTGCAAAGTGCATAATTTCGACAATTTTTCAAATTTCGCGCTTGATTTGCGGTACGTATCCTCACATGACCTTCCTCTACCTGTCACCAGGCGAGGACACTCGGCGACCCCGCGTGACCCTCGCTAACCCACCGCTCGTCCACTCACCTGGTAGCAATGGTCCTGCTCAGACATGGCTAAGAGAGGTCTCTCAGAGGGCGAAATTCAAGCCGCCCTGGATGCCTTCACAGGCGACAGTGATTCTCCACTGGACAATGAGGTTGTGGATAAAGATTATGTGCAGCCAGAGGAGGAAGAAACCACCAGCAGTGATGAAGAAGTCCTGCCTCCCAGGAAGCAGCAGTACGTAACTTACCGTGCTGCTAGAGAGGGGCAGCCGGCCAAGAAACCACGTGCAACATCCTATGCCCAGCCCCAACGTGATGTGGAACCAGATTTCGATGACGAGGACGAGGACGGAGTCATGGGACGTGCTGCCACGTGGTATGGACGTGAGGTAATAACTCATCGTGGCCCATAATGCACACCACATCGGACGAGCAGGTATGGGCCTAGTATTTTGTTTGGGGAGTTAGGAAGTGCCGTGGAGGGAGTGGGGAGTGAAAGGGAAAGTGCAGGGAGGAGTAGGGAAAGTGAGAGTGACATGAGTGAGTCATTGCTCTCCCTAGGTAGTGTGAGGCGGCGGAGTGTATCATGTGGGCGAGTGCGGGTGCGTTCAGTATCACGTGGGGTTGTGATGGAGGGGGAAGGTGGGGAGGAACCACTCCCAAGCACGTCTTATGCTCCCCGATATCCCCTAACACGTGGTCGAGCTAGGGTGCGTGAAAAATCACGTGGTGTTGTCATGGAGGGGGAAGGTGGGGAGGAACCACTCCCCAGCACATCTTATGCCCCCCAATATTCCCCTACTTCATCCCCACAGCCCCCTAATGTTCTTCAAGGCCGTAAGGGTAAGGGAAAGGGAAAGGGTAAAGGCAGAGGGAAGAGGAGTGACAGTGGGGAAGCCCTCCGCACTCCTTCTCCCCCACCTCGCCCACGAGGATCTCCTTCCCACCCAGACGAAGGCGGTGATGGGGATGATGAGGACGAGGGATTTGTGGGATGGAATTGGGAGGATGGGAGTGATTTTTCTCCCCTCATTCACCCCTTCACTGAGCAGGGGCGCTCTGGCTGCATTGCTTCCGGAATTCACCATAATTCCACCAGGTTGGATTTTTTCCATCTGTTTTTTAATGAGGCATTCGTGGAGCAGATTGTTAACCAAATCAACCTTTTTGCAAGCACTCAATGCCTTGAGAGTGAAAGATCGGGAACAAGGAGTAGGCATTCTATCATATATGATTACCCTGTCTCCCTTTCAGGAATGTTCCTATTTTTTGCCCTGGTCCTTTTGATGGGTATTATACGAAAGAACAGAATTCCTGCTTACTGGACAAGGGACCCTGTTATGTTTACCCCAATATTTGGGCAAGTGATGAGCCGTAATCGGTTTCAACAAATTCTAAGTCGCCTCCATTTCTATGATGCTCATGATCCTGCAAATGCGAACGACACAGATAAAATGAGGTGAATTAGGTTGGTCTTTGATCACCTTAGGCAAACCTTTCGTTCGTCATTTTATCCCTATAGAGACCTCGTCATAGACGAGAGTCTCGTGTTGTGGAGAGGTAATATTTCATTTAGGCAGTATATACCCAGCAAAAGGCACCGTTTTGGGTTCAAGATCTTTGTTATGTGCGACTGTAGGACTGGATACGTGCAAGACATAGTCTTGTACACCGGTGCACAGACAGACATAATAGAAGATCGAAGTATTGGACTGTCGGGAGCAGTGGTAAAGACAATGATAGAAGACTACCTTCATCGTGGTCACGTCCTCTACCTGGACAACTGGTACACTAGCCCTCTTCTCGCTCGTTATCTTCACACGCATGAAACGGGAATCTGTGGAACTGTGAAGGTGAACCGGCATCACATGGCCAAGGTAGGGCGGAAACTTGCCAGGAATGAGGTTGTCTTCTTCAAAGCCAACAACATCCTTGCAACTGTGTGGAACCATAATAGAGAAGTAAGCCTCTTGTCAACGGTTCACCGCCTCTTGATGCACCGTACTGATTCCGTAGATTACCGTAGCGAGAACAGGCGTCACATTTGGAAACCTGAGTGTGTCATGGACTATAACATAAACATGCGCCTGGTGGACCAGTCAGACTCCATGATATCGACGGTAAAGTGTGCCAGGACCACGATGAAGTGTATAAGAAACTGTTCTTTCACTTGCTAGACATCACTGGTCTGAATTGCCACCACCTTCACGCCATGACAACAGGAGTTCAGGAAATATTTGAAGGGTTTGTGAGGGAGCTCACAAGAGAGATGGTTGCAAAGTATGCTGTTGAAAGGCCCCAGCATCGCACCCGCACTGCCCATATTGCCCAAACTCCCCTGAGAATATCCGGCCGCCATTTCCCCACTCCTATCCCTCCCCAGCCAAACAGACCTAGGCCCCAACGCAGGTGTCACGTGTGCAGTAATTCCCAGGTGAGACTCACGACACAGAGGAAGGACACCCGCTATGAGTGCGTGGAGTGTGACGTGGGTGTCTGTATTCACCCATGTTTCAGCGAATATCACACGTTGATGCAATTCTGATATGGTGTGAATGCGACAGGACGCTGAAACTATGAAGTAAATGTGACAAACAGATGCTCAGTGAAATTATCAGTCATGTTGATCTCCAAATATTAGTATAAAGTGCATACGGGTATAACATAAGTGCAAAAATTGTATGTAAGTGTATAAATATTCTGTAAGTGGAAACATACATAGCGAGGGTTTTATGATGCGATATTCTGACGCTCAGTGCAATAAATACGGCCCGTAAATATGTAATTATTATTACTGGAAATGCTAACGGGTATAATATAAGTTCAAATTATTGTAAGTGCTGAAATATATTCTAAGTCAAAATATTCATAGCGTGTGTATAGAGATGCGATATCCTGACGCTCAGTTGAATGAATAAGGCACGTAATAGTGAAAATAAAAGTCAGCAAGTGGTAAAGTGTGTAATATATGTGAAGAATTAGTATATAAGTGTGTGAGTATTATGTCGGTCGAAACATTCATTGCGAGGGTATTTTCATGCGATATTCTCACGCTCACTTGAATAAATAATGACAGTAAGTATGTACAGTGCAGTATAGGGGTGTAAACGTGTGTAATGTAAGTGGGAAAGTATAATTGGAGTGAATAAATAAAGTAGAAGATGAAACACAAGTGTTTGAGATTGTGGTTGCTACGTGAATATGCGCTAGCATATTGCTAAATGCCCTCGTAATGAATGTAAATAATTGAAAACATTTACAGTGGTGGAGGAAAGGTTCTATGTAAAGGGAAAAATAATAGGAAAGTGATAAAACAATTGGGTATGTTGAAATACGAGTCATAGCGAGTGCGCTTAGTAAGCTGATGTGCGCTAAACTTATGCTGCATGTCATCATAATGAATGAAAACATCTGAAAACACTTACAAACAGTAGAAATTGGTAAAATGTCATTGAAACAGAAGTATACAAGTAGAAAAAAATGGTATGTTGATTGATACAAGAAACTTAGCATATAGCATGTTACGACTCGGACCTAACTCGCTATGCTCGCGCGATGGTACAATGCTTATTTTTCATATATATGTGTCTGAAATCCATTATATTGCTACTGTTATTGTTTATTAGTTCAAATTCAATAAATACAGAGGTGTTGTGTGTTGTTTCTCCCAGTATTCCCTACCATAGAAAACGTGAGCGCCTGACACATCAATGATGGAATACGATACCTGGCGCGGGGGACCTCACCTGTTCCGACCACTTATAGACCACGGTAAGCCCTTTCTTGGTGATTTTCCTTCGTTTCTCAACCAAAGAGGAAGTTTTAGCCAAAAAAATTTTTTTCCAAAAAGGCTCGGGACTGGGGGATGTCGGAGGTGCGGAAAACCTCGGGACGTGACGGGTTAAGCAAAGGATAGATGGATGTTAACTGAGATGGATGCAGTAAGGAAGAGATAGGTGGAGTATTTTGAAAGACTGTTAAATGTACAGGAGGAAAGGGAGGCTGACATTGTGGCAGATGAAAGGGTGCAAGGCATAGATGTGTTTGGAAAGTTGAATGATTCTTTGATCACGATGGAGGAAAAGCAAGAGGCAGTAAAGGGGAAGAAAGCAGGGAAAGCTGCAGGTATGAATGTGTGTGCTGTGGAATGCCTGAAAGGTGGCGGAGCGACTATTGCAGACTGTGTGTTTTGTGAGTGGTATGGTGCCTCTTGACTGGGCAAGTGCTTGTGTGGTTCCGTTGTATACAGTAAAGGTATGGGTGATAAGTATGAATGTACTAGCTTTAGGGGTATAAGTCTGTTCAGTGTTGTAGGTAAGGTGTATGGTAGAGTGTTACTTAAGATAGAAAGGGTACAGAGGGTGGGCTTGGTGATGAGCAGTGTTGCTTTAGGATAGGGAGGGGATGCGTGGATCGGGATCGGGTGTTTACTGTGGGACATGTGCGTGAAAAGTACTTTGCGAAAGGTAAGGATGTGTTTAGGACTCATGGATTTAGAAAAAGAGTATGATAAAATGACAGGCAGGCTTTGTGGACTATTTTGAGATTGTATGGACTTGATGGTAGGTTGTTAAATGGGTGAAAAATTTTTATGTAAATAGTAGACCGTGTGTAAGAGGGGGAACTGTGAGTGATTAGTTTCCCGTAAGAGTGGGGCTACGGCAGGGATGTGTGATGTCGCCTTAGTTGTTTAACATTTATATGGATGGTGTTGTAAGACAGAGAATGCAAGAGTGTTAGGTGGAGGTTTGAGTTTGGAGAATGCTGATGGTAGAGAGTGGACTCTGAATCAGCTTCTGTTTGCGGATGATACTGCACTGGTGGCTGATTCGAAGGAGAGATTGAGACAGTTGGTAGAGGAGTTTGGAAGGGTGTGTGAAAGGAGGAAGTTGATGGTAAATGAGAATAAAGTAAAATGATGAAGTGTGCGAGGTTGGTAGATGGCAGGAGGATGAATATAGTTTTTAATGGTGTGTTACTGGAGGAGGTAGAGTGTTTTAAGTATTTAAGGTCACATGTTGCAGATGGAGAAATAGATGTAGAAGTGAAGTTTAGAATGAATGATGTAGGAAAGGTGCTGGGAGGAACGAGAAAAGAGTTTAGATGTCGTTCGCTTAGAACGGATGTAAAGAGAAGGCTGTATGAGGGTGTTGTGATACCGACTGCCTTATATGGGGCTGAAACGTGGAATATGGGTGTAGCAGAAAGAAAAACTTTAAATGAAATGGAGATGAAGTGTCTGAGGAATGTGTGTGGATGTGAGGACTCTACAATATCATAAAACATACATAGGTAGTCTAGAGGTTAAATGAAAGTCATATGCTAGAGACTGAAGGAAATGTGTTAGCACAACTCTCTCTCAGCGAGGAAGGCCAGTCAGCACAATATGCCATATTCAACACCTCGTGACACATGGCCGGAAAGCCACGATACACACACACACACACACACACACACACACACACACACACACACACACACACACACACACACACACACACACACACACACAGGCTTCTAGAACATTCGACAACCGTATAATCCTCGTGACAGAAGCTCTCCTATACGGGAGAGAAGCGAGAAGAAGTCAGAAGGAGTTTGAAGACTGGAGAAGAGAGAGTGAGAAAGGGGGTCTAGTGAGAGAGGCACGGTGGGCTATGAGAAGTTAGCTAGCACAAAATGCTCTTGTGTAATACGCTCAGTGTTAATCCTGAGCTTTCCCTTTTGAAGAGAATAAAACTACAATCAACCCCAGACTCATCTTTAATTCTCCCATCATCGACTACAAGTGAACTGAGGTTATCTCTCACAAATCTACTCACTATTATCTACAGCTCGCCTACGACTACGACTTAAACAATTACAAGTCTGATTTATAAATTTGGTGGCCGCGAACGTACGAACCACGCCTACGAGTCTACGAGCCTACAGTCCTGCAGTACTACAATCAAGTAACCACAAGCGAGTAATCAGTAAGAAGAACGAGTTACGAGTGAGGGAAAACAAGCTCTGCAGTTACTGTAACTACAAGTAACAAGTCTACGAGACATCTCTATAATCTTCTACACGCACCTACAAGTAGCGGCAGTCTTCATCCAACAACAAGTAAATCACAGTAAGAAAGGACCGAGAGTTAACTCACAACCCACAGCCACATCAACCCCCACCTGACCCCACTCTTCTCTCCAACCGACCTCCATCCCCACAACACTGATGCAGGGGTGAACAGGTCAATACAGTGCAGCAACTTTCAGAGCCCTCACTCACCACTCATCTTACTCATCGTTACTCACTCAAACATTACTCATCGTTACTCATTTACTCTCCACAGCTACCAAAGGGAGAAGTCGACGTACTAGGGTGCTGGTGTTGCTGTGAATATCTTCTCACGTCAAAGAACCATAATCTTTCACCACGACCCTGAAGTGACCCATAGTAACATCATTCTATCTCTGGTGAGTGAATATACCTTTTACTTATTTTTCCCAGAGCTTAAATATAGTAACATAAATCACTTCAGCTATATAACACTTTACGTACACACACCTTCTTCACTTAGTTGTATTAAGTCCATTACTCATTACCATTACAACCAGTAACGATGATTACTATATATATATATATATATATATATATATATATATATATATATATATATATATATATATATATATATATATATATTCCATTTATCAATATTCATTTTAGTTATCTATACAGTTAACACATATCTATACAGTTAACACATATATGTGTTTCATGACAACATTTCCTAGTACAATGATTTTTTTTTTATTTTAGTGCTTAGTGCTATAATGGGAATATTTTCATTACCACCAGATTTATTTCCAAATGAAACAGCATCTGCACTACCAAATCCCGATTCGCAGTTTGTAGAACAACAAGAAAACGTAACAGACACACTTATTTCTCCACGAACTAAAGATAAGGACACAAATACTTCACAGATCAATGATGATGATGATGCTACTTCAATACCATTCTCAGATGTAGACAGTTACGATTTTAATTCTGCCCTACACACCTATGGAAACATTCTGACGAGGGTTCACAGGTCAGGAAATACTTACCCAACTATCCCTTCCCATAACAAGGGATTTCAAGTGAATTTAACGAAACAAACAAACAACATGGCTGACGGAGGTAACTCCACATCCCCTCCACATGTCTATGTTTATCATGAGGACAAAAATCTAAAAAAATTCTCAGTCACAGAAAAGGATCGCACTGATGTCATGTCCCTTATCAGTCAGTGCGAGCAACTCTTTGTTAAGAGACATATAACAGATAAAAATGAGAAAATAGCAATTTTTTCCTCATGGATTAATCAGGAAAGATGTCTAGCCGGTGACCTACTCAGATTTGATAAACTCTTACGAGCTCAGACATATGATGAATATAAGACAGAATTCCTGAAGAAATTTTCAGAAGGTATAAATTTCTTGGCAGATATAATTCCAGAATTACACATGATTGTGGATCTCATGAGATACCATACAACACACCCTGTCTTAGGTGAAATAACAGCAGATGTATCAACAATTAAGAGAACACTGTTAGCTGCTATAACTACTATAGAGAACTCAAACTGGGTAACAGCTGATGGAAAGATGTCACCATTGCATGTCGTAGGCATCCTTGGTTATGTAGCTGCATTGTGTAAATTACCTGATAGGGTATTAAAGATAGCTAAAACGATACCCTACACCCCAGGAATATTTTTGTTAGATTTTATGAACGAGGTAGATATGAACTGTAGCAAAGCAGGGATGGGTGAGTCACAACCCAACACAACCAAAATGAGAGTTACAGACGCAGTGGCAGCCACGAACACTGGTAGCAAAGAACAAAATCAATCGCGACCCGAAAACAGACAAACCAAGCAACCCCAGGTGTCGAGACAATGGTCACAAACACCAGGCTACAGACTGCCTCAAATGTTTGTACGTAGTCCAAGTAGAAATCTCACCCAGGAAAAACCTAAAAATGGAAAGTCATCTTGAGGTTCACATTCGAGAGAGAGGTCCACTCTATGTTATTACTGTACACATCCCGGTCACAAAAAAAAAAAAAAAAAAATGAATGTTATATTAAGAATAAAGAGGACAAACAAAAGGCAAAAGGATATGATCCATACTGTAGACATCACAGGTCGTCGGGACACTGGACATCAGAATGCAAAACAATTGGAAAATTGGTTTCTATTTTCAAGTCGGGGGAAGGGCAAGCCACAACATAAAAAGCCAACCATAAATAAAACTACACTAAATCTAAGGTAAACACAGGAGGTTTGATTGGAAATGAGTGTATCTTAGTACCCGCGTCATGTGAAGATCAAATCATTTCATTATTCTTTGATACAGGCTCTCCAGTGAATTTAATAACACAAGAGGAATTAGAGAGAATTTTTTGAAATAAGAAAACGGTAACTTTCTTGAAGGAATCTGATTTAGACTTACCGGTATACGCAGTAGATGGCCAGCAAATAACCATAGAGGGTATGATACAGTTAACCTGCTTTTCCTTCCCAGGCTCTCCCTTTCGCACCTTTATCACCTCCTTCCAAAAAATTTTCTTTTGTTGAAAATTTTCAGTCAATAACCTACCCCACCTCTCATCTGCTGCCACTTTAGCATCACGCACAGTCCTTCTTGCCCTATTCCTCTTTCCTTATACCTCTCATATGACACCTCATCCCTCCTCTGCAGCCGCACTTCACATGCACTTATCTTCTCAGCCACAGCCGTACTTACTTCCTCTCACCACCATTCACTCCTTTTCTTACTGCACCACCAGCTCGTCTCACACCACACACCTCTTTCGCATGCCCCACAACAGTACTCTTAAACAACTACCAATCCTCCTCCACACTGCCATTTTCCTAACCTTTCACAGCACTCCACTCATCTTTCAACTTCTCCTGATACTGTATCATTTTTTTCTCTTTTATCCAACTCACTCACTTTCAAAACCTCCCTGCCGCACCTAACTCTCCTAGCTCCCACCCACCAAATACCTACTCCACCAGGTAGTGGTCAGACATACCTCCACCCTCCCCGCTCACAAAACTCTCACATCCAACAATCTTCCTATTACATTCCTTGACACAACCACATAGTCCATTAATGCTCTATCAGCAACCCTTCCACCCTCCTGTCTCACACATGTATATTTATAAATATCTTTCTTCTCAAACAAGGAATTTCCAACAACCATCTCTCGCTCAACGCACATCCCTATCATGCGTTCGCCATTTTCATTTCTTCCAGGCACACCATGCATACCAACTACACCTTCAACTGCTACATTTCCCATTCAGGCATTCAGATCTCCCATCATTACCACATTCATATTTCCTCCAAAACTCTCAAACACTCATCAACATACATTCCGGAACCAATTGGATTGAAAATGCTGTTTGTCACTGATCTTTACTGTTAAGTAAAAGTTTGCATTAGGTAGTGTGTGCTTATATATATATATATATATATATATATATATATATATATATATATATATATATGGAAGGGTGCAAGGAATAAATGTGTTGGGAGAGTTGAATGATTCTTTGATCACGAAGGAGGAAGTGCAGAAGGCAGTAAAGGAGATGAAAACAGGGAAAGCTGCAGGTATGGATGGGTGTGCTGTGGAATGCAATGCCTGAAGGGTGGTGGAGTGACTATTGATGACTGGTTAGTAAGATTGTTGAATGTGTGCTTTGTGAAAGGTATGGTGCCAGTTGACTGGGCAAGTGCTTGTGTGGTCCCGTTGTATAAAGGCAAGGGTGATAAGTATGAATGTACTAGCTTTAGGGGTATAAGTCTGTTGAGTGTTGTAGGTAAGGTGTATGGTAGAGTGTTAATTATGAGAGTTAGAGAGGGTACAGAGGGAGTGATTGGTGATGAGCAGTGTGGCTTTAGGAGAGGGAGGGGATGCGTGGATCAGGTGTTTGCGGTGAGACAAGTGTGTGAAAAGTATTTAGCGAAAGGCAAGGATGTGTTTTGGGCATTTATGGATTTAGAGAAAGTGTATGATAGAATTGATAGGGAGGCTTTGTGGACTGTTTTAAGATTGTATGGACTTGATGGTAGGTTATTAAAAGGGGTGAAAAGTTTTTATTTAAATAGTAGAGCGTGTGTAAGAGTGGGAAATGCTGTGAGTGATTGGTTTCCTGTGAGAGTGGGGCTGCGACAGGGATGTGTGATGTCACCTTGGTTGTTTAATATTTACATGGATGGTGTTGTAAGGGAAGTGAATGCAAGAGTTTTAGGTGGAGGTCTGAGTCTGGTGAATGCTGATGGTGGAGAGTGGAATCTGAAGCAGCTGCTGTTTGCAGATGATACTGCACTGGTGGCTGATTCAGAGGAGAGATTGAGACAGTTGGTAGAGGAGTTTGGAAGGGTGTGTGAAAGGAGGAAATTGAAAGTAAATGAGAATAAGAGTAAAGTGATGAAGTGTACGAGGTTGGTAGATGGTAGGGAGATGAATATAGTTTTGAATGGCGAGTTGCTTGAGGAGGTAGAGTGTTTTAAATATCTAGGGTCACATGTTGCTGTGGACGGAAGAATAGATGCAGAAGTGAAGTTTAGAATAAATGAAGTAGGAAAGGTGCTGGGAGGAATGAAAAAAGTGTTTAGATGTCGTTCGCTAAGAATGGATGTAAAGAGAAGGCTGTATGAGGGTGTTGTGGTACCGACTGCATTGTATGGGGCTGAAACATGGAATATGGGTGTAGCAGAGAGGAAAAGTTTGAATGTAATGGAGATGAGGTGTCTGAGGAGTATGTGTGGAGTGACGCGTATGGATTGAGTGCGGAATGATGAAGTGCGAAGGAGAACTGGAGTTGTTCGGGAGATGGCTGGTAGAGTTGAGCAGAGGGTGTTGTGATGGTTTGGGCATATGGAGAGAATAGATAATGTGCGATTGGTGAAAAAGATAACTAGATCTGATATGAGAGGTGTAAGGCTGAAAGGAAGACCATGAATAGGATGGATGGACAGTGCGAAGAGAGCGCTGTATGCGAGAGGGATGTCTGTTGAGCAAGGAAGAGTGGCTGTGCGTGACAGAAATGGGTGGAGAGAAATTGTGAATGAATAAGTGATGACGCAGCCCTGAGGGGATATTCTCCCGCATTTGGTCTGATCAGCAATTTCAGGTCAGGTGCGGGTAAGGGGATGAGTCTGTTATAATATGGCAGGGGTAAACCAGCTCTGCTGTCGGGCCCTGCTGCAGATGTCACTGATTGCATTGCGCAGTTGACTCTTGTGCAGTGTGGTGCGGTGAGGATCTGTCTGTTCTCCCCTTTGGGGCTAAGATGTGAATGAATATGTTTGAATGGATGAGTAAATGGGGAGTGTGTCGTCCTGTCTCGGCTACCTCCCTTTCCTTGGGGGAAGCAGCCTAGGTATATAGATATATATATATATATATATATATATATATATATATATATATATATATATATATATATGTATATTATATATATATATATATATATATATATATATATATATATATATATATATATATATATATATATATATATATATATATATATATATATACGGGTATATATTAGTGGTAGGTGGTGGCAACCATCATCCACTCACTTGATATAGTGCTGCCTACTTCTTCCTTAGCCTTTATCATTCTTTTTTTCTGTGCCTGCCCTCCTGTCTTCCTATTTATTCCATCTTTCCTGTCACCTTTTATTGCTTTTCTTTCCTTTACAGGTGACTCTACGTTGAGTGACAAGCCAAATGGTTTCCTGTAAGCCAAGAAACCATTCACAACGCTGGGTGGTAACCATATAACCAATCCATACGTGCTCCCTACGTGTCAACAAGTGAGTTGGTTGAGGGTTAGTGCCCCTCCCCATAAAACAAATAACTCAAAGTCAAATGGCCACCCCTTACGGGATTATGGCGTCTGTCAATAGGTAGATAGATAGATAGTATTTTTGCATCATCAGCTAACATATTTAGATAGCTTTCATTTCCAGTATTACTGTCTATATCATTTATATACACTAAAAACATAATTGGTGCCAGCACTGAGCCTTGTGGTACTCCACTAGTCGCTTCCCTCCATGATGAGTAATTTCCCTTTAATACTGTTCTCATTTCTCTTTCTTTAAGAAAATCTTGCATCCAACAATTCAGTTTGCCTCGGATTCCTCCTTGATGGTACAGTTACCATAAAAGTCTTTGGTGTGGTACTGTGTCAAATGCTTTCTTGAAATCTAAACAGATACTGTCCACCCAGCCTTCTCTGTTCTGTAATGTTTCTGGTACACTGTCATAGTAGCTCAGGAAGTTAGTAGCACATGATTTTCCCTTTCTGAAACCAAACTGTCTTTCTATTATCATACTGTGTTCTTCTAGATGATTTACCCAAACTTTTCTTATCAGCTTTTCTAATACCGTGCTTACAACACTGGTTAGTGATACTGGTCGATAGTTGCGTGGATTTTGTCTCTTTCCTTTCTTGAATAAGGGAACAGTGTTTGCTTTCTTCCAAGTATCAGGTAGCTTATCTTGTCCCAAGGATTCCTTGAAAATTAAAGATAATAGTTTACTTAACTCCTTTGCACATTCACGTAGCACCCAACATGAAATTTCATCAGGACCATTTGCTTTTCCTCTGTCTAATTTACTTAAGTCCTCCTGTATTTCTTTGTCTGATATTTGTATATCTGGTAGTATGTGTGAGCATGTGTGTTCCATATAATCCATCTCAAAATTATTTTCTTTTGTAAAATCAGATTGGAAATCCTTATTTAGTGCTTTACAAATATCCTTCTCTTGTGTGTAGGTGATCCCCTCATCTGTAATGGATTGTATTTTATCTTTTACTTTGGTTTTGCTTCGGATGTAGCTGTAAAATTGCTTCGGCTGATCACTACTTTTATTTATGATGTCCTCCTCAAACTGTTTTTGGGCTTCCTTCCTTATTCTTGTATAATCGTTTCTTACCTGTTTATAGTTATTATATGCCCTTTCACTATTGTGTCTTCTGTATCTGTTCCACAACAAATCTCTTTTATCTTAAGATTTTTTACATTTTGTATTAAACCATTTCTTTATTTTCTTTTCTGCTTCTTTGTGCTGTGGGATGTACTTCTGGACTCCTATTTCATAAGGTTCACAGAATTTTCTACATATAACATTTAAAGATTGTCCTCTAAACTCTTTTTCCCAATCTGTTTCTAAGAAGTATTTCTTTAGGTCATGATAGTTGCCTTTTTTGTAGTTAGGACTCTTTTTGTAACTTTCATTACTATTAACTATGTTATATGCAATCCTGAAATGTAATTTAATACTGAATGGTCACTTTTGCCAAATCGAGGGTGATACATTATATTGTCATTATCATTTTCTTGCTTAGTAAATATAAGATCTAGTACTGATGGTATGTCAAGTCCTCTTATTCTGGTGCTTTCTTTTACATGTTGTGTTAGGAAAAACCCCTGCACAAGGTCCAGAAGCTTTTGGTCCGAACAGCTTTCCTGGCTTTTTATATCTAGAGTATTCCAATTTAAAATTGTAATGAAATCTCCAATTAGTATAATTCCTTCAGATTTCTCCTCTATTCTATGTAGTAATGCTCTTAAACTTTGAATTGTTTTCTCTGCCAAGTCTTCACATTTGCCTTTTTCCTAAATGTTTGATCTGGGTGGCATATATAAATTTGCCACAGTTACTTTCCCATCAGACCTACTAATCTCTACTGCAATCAGTTCTACCTGTGAGGGTACATCTAGTTCTGTTTCCTTAACTTGCAGATTTTTCTTTGTTAATATTATATATCCTCTCCTTTTTTAAGTTCCTATCTTTTCTCCATATATTGTATTCCTCTACGTTCAGTGTATCGTTTGATATCCTTGGTGTTAATTTTGTTTCATTTAGGCAAACAATATGTGGTTCCTTTTCTTTGATATAGGCTAATCATTCATCACTATGGTGGTACCACTCTAAACTGGCGGTTTGGGTGGGGCACGAACCTCTGTACAGTGTTGCCACGTTTTCCATACCCCCAATGCCTCTCTCTCTCTCTCTCTCTCTCTCTCTCTCCTCGGGGTAGATGTGCGTCACCCTAGGGAATTTTGTTTATGTGTCCTTTAAACTTGTGCTTTCATTTCTTTATTTTGTTTTTTATTATATTATTGTTTTACATATGGCGCCAGATGACCTCCGTGTTGTGGTGCCTTGATTTGTTTTCATTCAATCATTCTCGCCCTCCTTCCTTCCCTCCCCTCGTCTCTCCCTCCCTCCATCTTTCCCTCAGCTTGACAATGCACTCAACACTGCCCCTGGCCTGCCCTCTCTCTCTCTCTCTCTCTCTCTCTCTCTCTCCTGGGGGGAGATGTGCATCACCCTTGGGAATTTTGTTTCTTTTATGAGTGACTTATAAACTTGTGCTTTCATTTCTTTATTTTGTTTTATTATATCTAATTATATTAAAAAATATTATTGTTTTACGTATGGCGCCAGATTGCCTCGCTGTTGTGGCGCCATGATTTGTTTTCATTCAGTCACTCGCTCCCTCCTTCCTTCCCTCCCTTCCTCCATCTCTCACTCAGCTGCACTCAACACTGCCCCTGATCTGCCTTCCTCCCCCTTCTCTCTCTCTCTCTCTCGTCTGTGCTATTTTAGGATACATTTTGGTTATTTTCTTTTATGTTATAATGTACATATTGTAAATTTGACTTTATTTCCACAACACGCAGGAGGTAAAAGTCTTGGCGCCTTTTTTTTTTTTTTTTTAAGAGGTGTCCCCAAACAGTCCCCCAGGTCGGACTGGGTGTGTGTGTGTGTTGCCGCTCACGAGGGTTTAATGTTTTTTTTTTTTTTTACTAAGAAATTGGCATATTTTTTTTATTATATTCCTGCAGATTATCTTATAATCATAATTGTGACATTATTACCAACCCCAGAAATACGGCAACAGCCAATAAAAGTGACTACTTTTCTTTTTTTTAGCACCACTGTAAAATATTTATGCCACGTTTCTGTATTGCCGTATAAATATTTTACGCATAATAAGTTTACTGTTCTTTCATATATTATAATACACACGTTACCATTGTATTCTTATGTGTTTATCTTATTGTGATGCCTTTTACATATATCAGAGCCGATCACATCACGGGTATGGAAAACGTGGCATCACTGTACAGAGGTTCGTGTCCCACCCAAACCGCCAGTTTAGAGTGGTACCACCATAGTTATTTAGATACCATTCCATCTACATTAGAGTACTTCAACTTTATCATCTTGTTTACATACTTGTCATGACTTGGTTCTACTACCTTCCTCTTTTTTATTCCCTCTTTATGTACCACTTTCCAACCTGCAATCCAATTACTTTATAAAAAAAATGTGTTCTTCTCTTCCTCTGATCTTCCCTCTTTCTTTGTTCTTGCCTCCTTCCTCTTCTTTTTTAGTAATCCAAGTTCCTCTTGAGCTAGGCATCTTTTTATCCATACATTTTTGAAAGCCTCTTTTTCCATAAGTTTGTTTGCATTTTTCAGTATTTCCTCCACAGTGTTTACACTCTGGAAGGTTACTTTTAGGGGCCTTGATTTTTTTCTTTCATATTTCCCCAGCCTTTTGTATTCCTCTATGTCTTTACTACAGATTTCCTCTGACACTTCCTTCAATATGTTCATTACATTTGCCATCTTTTTGTCTCTCTAAATCTTTTTTTTTTTCCTCCTTCTTCTTCCTTTATACTAGTGATTACTATAGATTTGTTGATGTCTGCTGAATCTTTGACCAATTTTGGATTGTTTTGTATTATTTTTTTCACTTCCTTTTTAATGCTGTTTTCTTCAACTCTTCATTCTAAGTCTTTCTTTACGCATATATGGTTTCCACATCATTTTTGTAGCCTTGCATCTCTTCTTTTACCTGGGTTATCTTCTCAATATCACTGCTATGATCTGTCAGAGTGCTTGCCTGGCTTATTGTCTCTGTATCATTTCTGAACTCTTCCATAATACTCTCATGGTTGACAACTGTGCTTGTCATTTCACTATTCTTCCTTCTAAGTGTACCCACCTCAACTGATAATTCATCTATTGTTGTGTCTTCCTTATTAATCTCCTTTCCTAAATTTTCATTCTCTACCTTCTGCATGTGCAACTGCTTTTAAATTTCATCTATTTCACTATGAAATGCCTTCTCTAATCTGTACACTCGTTCTACCAGCTTATTATTATTATGCGTTTCCATTTCCACCAGTTCCTGGTAGAAATCATCATCCTGCTTTCTACTTTTGTCCCTTTTCTTAACTCCTTCCAAAATTGATTTACTAAAGATGGTGGTCATCTTCTGGTACTAACAGAAAGCTTCTACTTACAGTTTTGCATTCCTTTACATCGCAGACGTGTGTGTGTGTGTGTGTGTGACGAATAAAACGGAAATGGGGGAACATTATGCTATAATTTATTCAGCAGAAAAAAACTGTTTCCAGTTGGACATAGTTTAAATCCTTGCTTATTACAAATGGATTACATGTCTCATAAACAGTAACTAATCTGAAAGTGAAGTACGTGATACGATACCAAAAATCGTATATATATATATATATATATATATATATATATATATATATATATATATATATATATATATATATATATATATATATATATATATATAATTTCTTCCTGCTTAGTACGAAATTGTAGTTTATAATTGTACAACGAAAGAAATTTGTAATTACCATATGAAACACTTTCAAGACTTTCAAAATTATTTTCGAGAAATCAATGCTACATTGAAATCTTTAAAATGTTGATAAGATCTGACTCCTATATTCCGAACACGTAATTTGTATTCTATCCCTGCTATCACCAGACAGTTTTAATAAGCTTAAGAAGGATTTTCCGACCTGGAAGCGTTATAAAAATTTTCCTTTAATCTCTTCAGTACAATAAATCCTCTCAGAGAAAAAAAAAAATAAAATAAATCTAAGCGGCATGAATTGAATTACAAATACGTCTCCGGGCTGAAGGAGTTAAAAGTTTCACGAAAGTTCCTGTTGTATCATTGTCAGTGGAGTGGTGGTAATCCTGCCGTCACTGCTACACACCTGCCGGTACACTGCATCTGGGGCGGCCGTGTTTGGTGCTGCCACATGGCTCTGGGGCACAAGACAAATAATAGTGTATGTAAAGTGATAGTAAGGGTTATATATTAAAGAAGTAGATATATATATATATATATATATATATATATATATATATATATATATATATATATATATATATATATATATATATACAGCATACTAGTCTCGTCATAGACACTCTATGTAAGGATAACGTCGATTTGCCTCTAAACCTTAACAAATATTATCCCTACTTTCTCTTAAACACGGAGGAATTACATTTTAAAAAATATCTAGCCCTAATCTTCATGCTTGTTTACAAATGCCTAAAACATCTTTTAAAGTAGCTAAAACGTAACGCTGACTCGATAAAACACAATCGTCAAAAATTCCGGGTTCTCCATATTCTTCTTTCTTTCTCTCTTCTTCTTCTTCGTCTTCTTCTTCTTCCTCTTCTTCTTCTTCTCCTCCTCCTCCTCCTCCTCCTCCTCCTCCCCCATCCTCCTCCTCCTCCTCCTTCTTCGACCTTCAAGCTCTAAAATGACAAAACCAATTATCTTGCTTTTTCCCACAAATTGGGTAATTATTCACTTTGCTGGATGCACGGTAGATGTTAACCGAAAAATGGCAATGGTAATAGGTTGCTAAGTTAAATTTTTTCAATTCTGATCCGATTTAGACAAAACTTGGTGGTATGGCAAAGGGTGAAAAATGGTTAAGGTGCTTCAGATCTGAGAACATTCTATCAGATTTGAAGGTCCCTGGACAGTGTCAAAATGTTTTTTTTTTTTTCATTTGGATTAAATGTAGTGAAAGGATCTGGGATAAGACATAGCTTAAACTTCAATTTCGAGAACATTAGGACACAGGTCTACATCACAGGGTATGGCCAGCTTAAGCACTTTTGGTTGAAATTAATCAATCTCAGTGGTTGCATTCGGGGTCATCCAAGGATGTGGTTTCTCAAATTTCAGAGCTATCGGTCAAAGGATGAAATTACAGAGCTAGGTTAAAAATAGGTCACACATCGATTGCAAGGCTTGGCTCTTGCGCTGTCTCACTGTCTTTTTATTTTTCAAGGTCGTTTTATTTACCTCAAGAAAGAGTTTCTAAGGAAGAGCGGGTAACTCTGAACCTTCATTAATCCCTTTGCTGATGTCATGATCTTAAGCTGAATAACCTGCAAAAACTTTCGGAGCTTCTTACGAATGTGCTTCAAAAACAGTAAAAAAAGGAATGAAAAACACTTACCAAAACATATTAAGATATTGGAATAACAGTGTGCCAGAAACTGCCAGAACAAGGTTGGCTCAGGAAAACAACATAATTATAATCCCATCCTTTTTTTTTTCTTTTTTTTTTTTTACTTCAAGACGTGTCATTACGGTGTACCATTACTGCACTCCACACACCACCTCGGTGCTGCACACATGTTTCTCACACCTTCCACCTCCGCCATCTGCTCCAGATCATATCTACCCAGTCTCGCCTCCATCTGTCTCCTATAATCCATCCTCTTTTCCTTCCTCTTTTCCACCTCCTTCAGCCTTATCACTGCCCCCTCCGCCTTTTAAAGCCACATAAACAGGAAAGGAAACCAGTCCCTGCACTGATCCCATGACACTACGGAGATGCTACATTGTTACTGGCGTAGTCATGTTCACCTGAAACAAGTACCCAGTGATCTACAGGCTGGTTACCTTTATAAAGCAGCCAACCATAAACTTTTGGGGGTATTGGTAAGGAACTGAGGGACTTGTGTATAACTGGGCAGCGCACATGCCCATCTATATCTGTACCACTGCATGAAGGCACACCCTCCAGCACCAGTTAAAAAAAAAAAAAAAAAAAACTGCTTGATATTCTAACCACCCTCATCCGTTGATTGTTTATATTGTTGCGACGTCCATTATATGGAGATGGGGGATGAAGTGAATACAGCATATTGTGTCGGGCAGCCGAATTCTGTGTAACGTTCGAAGTTTTGTAGCAACTTTTCCTTAGCTATTTATTTTCCACAACACACCTTACCATTCTCTTGTTTGCTATTAATATGGATATCCATCAGTAACGTATAAATCGATATTAAGGTTTAAAGTGTAATGTGAGGAAGATGTGTTATGAATTCTACAAAACCACTCAGACTACGACCCATATCCTTACCCTTAGGCTGCCTCCTCACTGCCTGTATTGTTGTCATGGGAGACTTCGTGCTGCCTTTCCGTGACAGCACACATTGTATATTAAGCGTTTATATTATCTTGTATGCTACTTATACCTCCCTATTATTGACATATTTTTCATTACCAATATACGAGAGGATATTACCAGGTGTCACCAGAATTCCCAAGTAAAAAACTATACGTCAAGAAATGTGAAAGAAAGAAAAAAATCCTTACAGTTACACTCTCCAGAGTAGACGTATTCGACGTCTGGGTTTTCGCACCGCTTAGCACTAGCCAGGGAGCAGTTGTTGGGGTAGGTGTTGCCGTCGCTGCCACACACGGGGGCGTACACCGCGGGGCAGAACCCATGACATAGCCCTTGGAGGTCAGGTGAAAAAAATGTGAATTACATTCAAAATATTAAATGGATTAGCTGAGAAATGATTGCTGAAGTGAAGAATTTGAATTATTTATACTATTTTACAGCAATACAGAATCGTCTGTTAGAAATCAGAATGAAGTTTAGGTTGATACCATACTAAAGAATTTTAATTTAGCATTTTGTAAACTCCATTATATTGTCCAAGTACCATACTGTGACAAAACAACACGCCGATTTCATCACGCAAATAACATCAAGAGGTCATAACTTGGAGTAATTCGTGCGAACACAGTGAATAATATATATATATATATATATATATATATATATATATATATATATATATATATATATATATATATATATATATAATTGTCCGCTTTACATAAAAATAAATTTCGAAAAAGGAAGATTAACACCTACCAACACCCACCGCCAAATTCATCACCATCACCACCACCACCAAAGAGTCTTCGCAGCATCTTCTTCACTGATACTGGGCCTCCGACGTACGGTTTCGTCAACAGAGTGATTTGGGTAAAAGGGTGCTAGTACAGTGGCATGAACTTATTCTGCCAATGCCATCATGTCTTTAAGCATTAATGGATCTCATTTTAGACATGCGTGTCCTGAACTACTTCAAATACGGTACTCAGGACATTTCTTAAAAAAAAAATCAACTATTTGGGGCTAGGCAAGTACAGTGACTTGACATCACAGTAATACACTGTCTTACTGACGTAGTCATTGCTATGCTGTTCGTCCTGCTTTTTATCTCTTTTTAGATCTACCGAACCACCTACAACTCCGACATATAGAGTGGCAGAACACAGCATCAAAACTCTTATTTAGGAGACGATTTAATCGACAATGAATCTAGGCACATAGAAAGCTTATAAAAAAAAAGTACAGTAATATGTGTTACTTGATTGACTTTCTTATAAAAAAGGAAGAAAAAATAAAGATGTCGCCATAATATTGCAGAATAAAGCCAAACAGCACCAAGTTCAGCGTTTAAAGTCTAAACTGTTTTTATGGAGAATTAGAACGAAAGACGATCTAAGCGCATTGCTGGAAAGCTTATGAGGAAGTAACAGCTGTTACTAAAGTGAGATTCCTCGAAATTCGAAATCATTGTTAAAAAAAAAAAAAAAAAAAAAAATCATTACCAAACCCGTGCTGCTTCAAAGACTTGATAAAGCAACAGCGAATCAACACACATTAATGGAATGCGTATGAAAAGCAACACGTGCTGCTTGTATGACGTGTGTGTGTGTGTGTGTGTGTGTGTGTGTGTGTGTGTACATATCTATACCTATCTATCTATCTACTTACAGTAAATATATATATATATATATATATATATATATATATATATATATATATATATATATATATATATATATATACAGTATATATATATATATATATATATATATATATATATATATATATATATATATATATATATATATATATATATATATATATATATATATATATATATATATATATATATATATATATATATATATATATATATATATACAGCATACTAGTCTAGTCTCGTCATGACACCCTATGGAAGGATAACACCGATTTGCCTTTAAGCCTTAACAAATATTATCCTTACTTTCCCTCAAACACGGAGGAATTATATTTTAAAAAATATCTAGCCCTAATGTTCATGCTTGTTTTCATATACCTAAAACATCTTTTAAAGTAGCTAAAACGTAACGCTGTCTCGATAAAACACAATCGTCAAAAATTCCGGGTTCATCATATTCTTTCTCTCTTCTTCTTCTTCTTCTTCTTCCTCTTCTTCTCCTCCTCCTCCTCCTCCTCCTCCTCCTCCTCCTTCTTCTTCGACCTTCAAGCTCTAAAATGACAAAACCAATTGTCTTGCTTTTTCCCACACCTTGGGTAATTATTCAGTTTGCTGGATGCACGGTATATGTTAACCGAAAAATGGCAATGGTAATAGGTTGCTAAGTTAAATTTTTTCAGGGTTAATGCGATTTAGACAAAACTTGGTGGTATGGCAAAGGGTGAGAAATGGTTAAGGTGCTTCAGATCTGAGAACAGTCGATCAGATTTGAAGGTCACTGGACAGTATCAAGATTTTGGCAAGTTTTTATTCCATTTGGATTAAATGTAGTGGAACGTTCTGGGATAAGACATAGCTTAAACTTCAATTTCGAGAACATTAGGACACAGGTCTACATCACAGGGTATGGCCAGCTTAAGCACTTTTGGTTGAAATTAATCAATCTCAGTGGTGGCATTCTGGGTCGTCCAAGGATGTGGTTTCTCAGATTTCAAAGCTATCGGTCAAAGGTTAATACAGAGCTTGGTTAAAAGATAGGTCACACATCGATTGCAAGGCTTGGCTGTTGCGCTTTCTCACTGTGTCTTATTTCTCAAGGTCATTTTATTTAGCTCAACATAAGAGATTCAAAACAAGAGCGGGTAACTCAGAACTTTCAATAATTCCTTTGCTGAAGTCATGATCTTATGTACAATAGCTTAAAAAAAACTTTCAGAGTTTCTTACGTATGTGCTTCAAAAAACAGTAAAGCAAGAACGAAAAACACTAAAACATATTAAGATAAATGTCAGAAACTGCTGTAACAAGGTAGGCTCAGGAAAACAATTATAATTCCATTCTTGTTTTTTTTTTTTTACTTCAAGACGTGTCATTACGGTGTACCATTACTGTACCCCCAAACTTTCATGATAATGGTGTAATTATTAACCAACCATGCAATACAAAATTTATGCAAAAGAAAAAAAAAAAAGGGTCGGGATGCGATTACATGTTGTTTTACTGCCTCGATATTGCTTAGATGTTTTAATGAGCACTGTCATCCCAATTATGATCGTTGTACAGTATATACCAAAGAGCACCGTTAAATATGCCCTCCCTCTGATCGTTTTCTGTCTGTTCACAAGCATTGATCTAGTTTTATCTTTCAGGCTCTTTCATCTCTTCAAATCTTTCCTCTTCCCGGCATACAGTTTTATCTTCCGTTTCCACACATCCTCATTAATTTTCATCTCCTTGTTATGGAGTCTAAAAAATTTCCTCCGTTCCCTTCACAGTTCGTTTTACCCCCTCATTCCACCATGCTACTGCTTTCATCCCTTACCTCTTCTAACCCCACACACCACCTCGGTGCTGCACACGTGTTTCTCACACCTTCCACCTCCGCCATCTGCTCCAGATCATATCTACCCAGTCTCGCCTCCATCTGTCTCCTATAATCCATCCTCTTTTCCTTCCTCTTTTCCACCTCCTGCAGCCTTATCACTGCCCTCTCCGCCTTTTCAAGCCACATAAACAGGAAAGGAAACCAGTCCCTGCACTGATCCCATGAAACTATGGAGATGCTACATTGTTACTGGCGTAGTCATGTTCACCTGAAACAAGTACCCAGTGATCTACAGGCTGGTTACCTTTATAAAGCAGCCCACCATAAACTTTTGGGGATATTGGTAAGGAACTGAGGGACTTGTGTATAACTGGGCAGCGCACATGCCCGTCTATATCTGTACCACTGCATGAAGGCACACGCTCCAGCACCAGTTAAAAAAAAAAAAAAAAAAACTGCTTGATATTCTAACCACCCTCATCCGTTGATTGTTTATATTGTTGCGACGTCCATTATATGGAAATGGGGGATGAAGTGAATACAGCATATTGTGGTTGGCAGCCGAATTCTGTGTAACGTTCGAAGTTTTGTAGCAACTTTTCCTTAGCGATTTATTTTCCACAACACACCTTACCATTCTCTTGTCTACTATTTAGATATACATCAATAACGTATAAAGCGATATTAAGGTTTAAGGTGTAATGTGAGGATGACGTGTTATGAATTCTACAAAACCACTCAGACTACGACCCATATCCTTACCCTTAGGCTGCCTCCTCACTGTCTGTATTGCTGTCGTGGGAGACTTCGTGCTGCCTTTCCGTGACAGCACACATTGTATATTAAGCGTTTATATTATTTTGTGTGCTACTTATACGTCCCTATTAATGACATATTTTTCATTAGTAACATAGAAGAGGATATTGCCAGGTGTCACCAGAATTCCCAAGACAAAAATAATACGTTAAAAATGTGAAAGAAAAACAAAAAATCCTTACAGTTACACTCCCCAGGGTAGGCGAATTCGATGGATGGGTCTTGGCACTGAGCATTAGCCAGGGTGCAGTTGTTGGGGTAGGTCACGCCGTCGCTGCCACACACGGGGGCGTACTCCAGGGTGCATATCTGAGGACACTCCTCTTGGAGGTCAGGTGAAGAAAATGTGAATTACATTGAAAATATTGCCTGGATTAGCTGAGAAATGATAGCTGAAGTGAAAAATTTCTTTGAATTTGTACTATTTTACAGATATACAGAATCGTCTGTTAGAAATCAGAATGGTATTTAGATTGATACCATACTAAAGAATTTTAATTAAGCATTTTGTAAATTCCATTATATTGTCCCAATACCATCCTGTGACAAAACAACATGCCGTTTTCACCAAACAAGAAACATCAAGAGGTCATAACTTGGACTACTTAGTGCGAAGACACTGTACATATACTCTCTCTCTCTCTCTCTCTCTCTCTCTCTCTTGATATATATATATATATATATATATATATATATATATATATATATATATATATATATATATATATATATATATATATCTCGAAAAAGGAAGATTAACACCTACCAACACCCACCGCCAAATTCATCATCATCACCACCACCACCAAAGAGTCTTCGCAGCATCTTCTTCACTGATACTGGGCCTCCGACGTACGGTTTCGTCAACAGAGTGATTTGGGTAAAAGGGTGCTAGTACAGTGGCATGAACTTATTCTGCCAATGCCATTATGTCTTTAAGCATTAATGGATCTCATTTTAGACATGCGTGTCCTGAACTACTTCAAATACGGTACTCAGGACATTCTTCTAAAAAAATATCAAGTCTTTGGGGCTAGGCAAGTACAGTGACTCCATATAACAGTAATACACTGTCTTACTGACTTTTATCTCTCTTTAGATCTACCGAACCACCTACAAATCTGATATATAGAGTGGTAGAGCACAGCATCAACACTCTTATTTAGGAGACGATTTAATCGGCAAAGAATCTAAGGAAGCGATAGGTGAAATGATTAGAAAGAGAGAGTAAGAAGAGAGTGGATGAGGAATTAGGAAGGAATTTGAGTGTAAAGTGCATGGAATGTAAGATAATGTTCTGGAAAGAGGTAAAGAGAGTCAGACAGGTGGCAATGGAGTTATTAGCAGAATGAAAGAAAATAATGGTAAATTACTAGTGGAGAAGGGAGAAAAAGTGATGGAGAGACCAATTTAACGAATTGTTGAACACAGAGAATGAAAGTAATGCGAGCATAAGTGGCTTGGGAATGGCGGGGAAAAGGAGGGAGGTGTGAAGAAAGGGAGCAATCAGTATGATGGAAGTTGTGGAAGCAATGAAGAAAGTCAAAATGGGAAAAGCCCAAGAAATTGATGGAGTGTGTGGTGAAATGCTGAAGCATGGGGGAAAGACATTAGTAGAATGGATGTGGAAGACGTTCAGGTTGGCCTGGGAGGAAGGTAAAGTCCCGGATGATTGGAAGTCAGGTATAATTATTCCCTTGTACAAAGGGAAAGGGGAAAAAGAAGTGTGTGGTAATCATAGGAGGATTTATCTTCTTAGTGTCGTAGGAAAAGTATATGGTAGGATAATTATTGACAGAGTTAGGGAAATAACAGAGGGATTAGTTGGAGAAGAACAGGGAGGCTTTAGGAAGGGAAGAGGTTGTGTAGATCAGATATTCATTCTTAGATCTTTAGTGGAAAAGTGTCTAGAGAAGGGAAAGAAGTTGTATGCGGCCTTCGTGGATTTGGAGAAAGTATATTACAGGGTGGATAGACATGGACTGTGGAAAGTATTAAGAATATATGGAGTAGATTAGAAGTTGTTGAATGTTGTGAACAGTATGTATGAGAGTTCTAAGGCTGCAATGGGTGTGGATAGTGAACTGAGTGAGTTTTTCTTTTTGAAGGTTGGGGATGTGTCATATCTCCATGGTTGTTCAATCTGTATATTGATGGGGTTATAAAAGAGGTACGAGGTAGGGCAGTGGATGTTGGAGTGACCTTAATGAGAGAGGGCAGTGTTTGGAAACTCCCTGTACTGTTGTTTGCAGATGACACTGTATTGTTAAGTGAAGACGAAGGAGCTGCAAGGCTTGGTGGATGAGTTTGGGAAAGTGTGTACGAAACGGAATTTAAAGATGACTGCAGGGAAGAGTAAAGTTTTGGTCTTAGAGAGAAGTGAAGTCAGTGAATGTACAGTTAGGTTGGATGATGAGGAAATGAAGAATGTGAGTACGTTTAAGTGCCTGGGTAGTGTGATGATTAAGGATGGAAGTTTGGAGAGTGAAGTGCTTGAAAGGGTACAACAAGGAAGAAAAGTTGCTGGTTCCTTGAAGGTAGTGATAAGAAACAGGGAAGTGAGCATGGAAGTGAAAAAGTTATTACATGACAGTATTGTGATACCAGCTCTGACGTATGGAAGTGAAGCTTGGACGTTGTTGAAGGGAGAGAACTCAAGAGTGAGAGCAGTGGAAATGAGTTATTTAAGAGGAGCCTGTGGAGTCACATGGAGAGACAGACTGACAAATGAGGATGCGAAGGTGCGTTGTGGTGTTGATGTGGATGTGATAGGAAGCATTAGGAGAAACACAGTGAGGTGGTCTGGCCATGTGGAGAGGATGGAGAGTGAGAGACTGACGAGGAGAATGTATGTGAGTGAGGTGGAGGGGGAGAGAGGGAGGGGAAGGCCAAGGATTAAATGGGGGGATGGAGTGCAGAGGTATATGAGAGAGTTGGGTGTGAATTGGGAGCAGGGCAGTGAAGTAGCGGGGGACAGGGTGAAGTGGAGGCGATTTGTTTGTGACCACCCAGTATAAGGGATTAAGAGGTCTGGCAATAGATAGATAGTTAGATAGACTCTAAGGACGTATTTGAAAAGCTTATTTAAAAAAAAAAGTAATAGGTATTACTTAAGTGACTTTCTTATAAAAAGGAAGAAAACGTAAAGATGTCGCCATAATATTGAAGAATAAAGCCAAACAGCACAAAGTTCAGCGTTTAAAGCCTAAACTGTTTTTATGGAGAATTAGAACGATAGACGATCTATGAGCATTGCTGGAAAGCTTAAGAGAAAGTAAAAGGTATTATTAAAAGGAGTTTCCTCAAAATTTGATATCATAGTTAAAAAAAAAAAGCCAAATTCATAACCAAACCCGTGCTGCTTCAAAGACTTTATAAATCAACAGCGAATCTACACACATTGCTGGAAAGCGTGTGAAAAGCAACACGTGCTACTTGCATGATGTGTTTGTGTGTGTGTGTATATATATATATATATATATATATATATATATATATATATATATATATATATATATATATATATATATATATATATATGAAAAAAGGAACGAAACTGAGCATGGAAATTAACTGGGTTGCATCCGAAATTTCTAAATGTTATTCTGGCGTGAACATGGTTTCCCTGGATTCTTCTAAACAAGAAGGAACACACAAAACACACTTCTGATATGCCCTAACGGTAGTATGTGGGCACAGAAACTCAGAGTTGCGATACTAAAGGTTTAATATAATTGGAACACTTTAGGTACAACCCTGGCACATTCAGTCTGAGACATAGAAACTGTGAGGGAAGTGGTCAATCTGCTATATGCGGTCTCAGTTTGTGGGCTTGAGAAAAACCTCTCCTTCAAGTGCACTAGGGAGGTCGCTGTGAAGTCTATACACCACAAAAAGGGGAAGACATGGGAGGGGACTTTACGTCTCTACTGTAGGCTGTTGTTAAAAGTGTATCAGGATGACAAAAAGCCTAAAGGGAGAGACTACGACTCTAGTTCCGAAAGTGAAGAACCTGATATCTAGTTCTTCATAAGGACCCGGGGAACAGATGTTAGCATGTATTGCTCCCAAAGTGGTCACACAGGGAGGTTAGAAGAGACCCGAGAGATTCGGGACAGCAAGGTTATACAGTGGTGTCGCCGGGACCTGTTTTGTAGGCACTGAGTGGAGGGTACTAAGGTGGAGTGGAAGGAGGAAGACAGGGAGAGAGGTCACCCCTGGGATCAGACTGTCTTGCAGCAGTCGGTCCGGGCCAGGGACACATCATGGCTTCTCCATGGATGAGCTACGTTGGTCCAGTTCACATGTTGAGGAGGGACTTCGTGCCTTCTTAATCGAACTGCATCGAGCCAGTTCACTAGGTAAGGAGGGACGTCGTGGCTTCTCCTGAGCTGAATCACGTTGAGCCAGTTCTTCGATTTCTCTGGAGCTATAGGTGACGAGGGACATCGTGGCTTCTTCGGGGTTGAACTGTGTTGAGCCAGTTCAGGATGGACGTTGCATCAAGCCATCCTCAAGCCAACATCAATCGGAGTCAATGAAACATTAAGCCTTCTCTTTAGTACCGCATGGAGGCAGTACTGGAGTGAAAAGCTCTGGCCATTTGCAGTACTTGGGGCTCAAGCTGCGACAGTGGAAGGGCTGTGGCTTGAGGCAGACAGGAGTGGTGGCATGTGTGTGATCTCCGTGCCCCTCTTGCTCGGATGCTCTTATGGTAGCTATGTTGGCGGTTGGGCAAGGCTGTCTTTTGTCTCGTCAGTGATGGTTTTCTGTGGTAGTAGCTGGAACAGTGACTTTGGTAGGTGGCCTCTTCCTGGGCATTTTACTACCTTCACCATTTTTACAGCCACGTCCTCGTGGAAGGAGGTTAAATATTTTTACCTCACTGGTGACCATGGTTGGTGTGAGGTCCTTCAGGGTGTAGTACTAGACTCTAGGTCCTTCGTCTGGTTTCCTTTTCGGGTCTCTGACGAGGATGAGGAAGCGTGGTTAGGAGTAGGTTGCTAGTAAGCACAGTAGGTGTTGAGACCCCTGGATTCTCTTCTTGTGCCTTGTGTTGGAGACCCAGAAATCGTAGGAGACGAACATGGCAGTGTGGGTTGGGTGTGGTTGGACAGAGGAGATGGCAGCAATGGCTGTGGCTGAAATGGTGGCTGAGAGGCAAATGGTGACCTTTGACCAGAGGTCAAAGGTCACCATTTGTGGTGGCCTGTTGTGGACACGAAGGTAGCAGTGAGATGGGTGTTGGCTAGTATGGGGATAGGCAGGGTGGAGTTGTTTCTTGTTTGACCTTATTTTTTTTTTTTTCCTGAGTTGTGGGGTGAGTTTGATTTGCGGTTGGGGTTGAACGGGAGACGAGGGGTGGGGTGACAGGTTTTAATGATAATGGGGCTTTAATGACATGGCCTTGATTGGCGGCCTGATCTGGTGAGGATGGAAATGCGGCTTCTGCCAGACAGGTGTGTAAAGGAGGATGAGGGGCTGGTGGATGATCTAGGGCAGTGGTACTCAAATGGCGGACAGCGGTCCGAATCCGGACCGTGACGAGTTTTGGTACGGACCCCAGCAACTTCCATCACTGAATGTTCATCATCGGCCTCGAATGGAAGAAACACAGTATTTAGGATCTCTGGTTGAGTTAAGTCCACAATACGGCTGAATAAAATATAATTTCATCGGGTTGTCAGTTATGTTTAACTACTGCAGTAATACCAACCAGCTCATTTGATGATTACAATGCAGATGAGTGAGCTAACTGATCAACACAGAAGCCACTAATTTTTCGAGCTACTCTAGATGCTTACATCAAAGTAACGTGAGTTTCAGAATACTAAGTAGCAGATTATCACTGTGATCTCATCAACATTAAATATTGGTAACGAGAACAGGATTCCTAGCCGTAGGAATTCCGTCTTTATCAAGCTGCAATGCATGTACTCATGCCCACAGATTGCTGTCATTGGCTTTTTCAGCTGGTGAATAGATGGAAAGACAATGAAAAGTGTTAAGACTGGTTACTTGTGGTCGGTATGGTGCTGAAGTGGTAGTGGTAGTGTTTGTGTGGTTGTGCTTATGTAAAGATAGTATTGTAATTTGGCCAACATAAGAATCGTTCTGTCTCTTTGAAAAGGTGGGAGTGTGGAGAATAGATTTTTGTGTCTTATTTAACCACCTTAACAACAGAGGAGAACTTTAAAGCTTATTCAGAGTTCCTCGGGGTATTAACTTTCTGCACAGTTTCAGTATATTTTAAAGAACTAATTACTCTGTATCCTGAAATAAATACAAGTATTTTATTCCATTATCAATATTAAAGACAAGATTTTACATCTGGACCTCTGCCAAATCGGATGACAGTATGATTGGACCTTCATAGAAAGTAATTGAGGAATTCTGCCCTATACATTCTAACTTTTTGAATGTGTCGGGTGGAATTCATTTGGGTTTTTCTTTGGTTTCCCACTGTTGCAGTAAGGTTTTTTGTGAAGTGCTGAGTCGTGTTTTCTGTTTCGGTGAGTGATTTCAGGGAGAGCCTCGACAAAACATCCGTATTGCTATGCAGTTTGGCAGTGCAGTACGTGATCTCGAAGTTGAATTCCTCGAGGGTTTCTCACCAACGGACTAAGAAAGTGTAATTTTTTTTGCGATCTCTGCACCCATTGCAGGGACCGGTGGTCCGTGATGATTGTAAGCGGAGGACCTAATATGTAGGACCAGAAATGCCTGAGAGCCCAGACCACTCCGAGGCATTCACGTTTTGTTGCTGCATAATTTGCTTTGGAAGGGTTTAAGGTCCTGCTGGCACGATGATGTGCTCTTTTCCCTCCCCAACTTGGGTAAGGACGGCGTCTTTTCCGGCCAGGGAGATGTCTGTATACAACCAAAAAGGTTACGTGTGGTCAAAGAAGGTAACTATTGATACTGTAGTGAGTTTTTCGAAGGCCTCGATTCTGTGGGTAGTTCACCAGAAGATTTCAACTTGTTTTGTCATGTCATGGAATGGGTTGGTGATAGTGCCGAAGTTCTTGAAAAGCGTCGTTAATATGAGGCCAGGTTTAGGAAGGCATGGACTCCTTTTACATTGGCAGGTGGGGACAGCTCTGCATTGGAGGGGTGGTGGGTTGTGAGGGAGGCCAGAGGGGAGGACGCTGAACTCAAAAAGTCATCTTCCACTGGTAGAGAAGGCTGTTTTCTTTCGATGTTCTTCTTGAATAAGTACTTGCCAGTAGCCCAACTGAAGGTCCAAAGTGGAGAACCATCGGGCACAGTACAGAGAGTCCTAGAAGCCATCGATTTGAGTTAGAGGGGTGGCATTTTTGATGGTCATGTCATTGAGTTGTCGATAGTCGATGCAAAATCTCGTGGATTCATCTTTCTTTATCATCAGAACTACAAGGGAAGACCATGGGCTGGTCGTGGGCATCACGTTCGCTGCACTCAGCATGTCATGAACTCTGCAGTCTTCTTCTTGGCATTGCAATGGATTTTTTTAGCATGATGGCTGGTGTATGGGGGGTCCCATAGTTTGTATCTGGTGATGTAGTATCTCGGTCTGGCCTAGACCTCTTCCGTATGAGGCAAAGACGTCATGGTAGAGTAGGAGCAGCTGTTCCAAGTTTTGTTGGTGTTGTGGTGACAGATGCATGAGAATCTGCGGTAGGGAGGGGGCGCTGGTAGAACTTGGGGGTTCAAGTGGGGTATCAAATTAATGTTTCCAACACTCCCATGACTAGGCCTTTGGGAAGCATGAAGGGTCTGTCGGATACACTGACGATCCTGAGTGCATTGAGGTTAGGTTGAACTAATTCCAGGGAGATGAGGCAACACATGGCGAAAGGTTGCTCCATCTGCGTGGCGAACAGCAATAGGTGCTGGACAGGGGTCCCCAGTGCCACCCAGGCTTGAGGGTGAGATTGGATGGTGGTCATCTTCTTTCATGATTGTGTGCAGGCCGGCAGTGGGATTGTGGGCTCTGAACCAGAGGTGCCACTGACGGCAATCGATCGTGGCCCCCAGCTTTGTAACAAATCCAACCAGAGATAGCCATCATAAGTCATAGACCTTAAGTCAGAGACGATGAACGGGTGGTTGGTGTACACTGACTGCTCTAGGGTGGTAACTGCGAGAGGGAGAGTCCGCCTTTCAGGGTCAGTGGTTCGATTATAAAAATTTAATCCAGCTCCGGAGGACCCGGTTTCTTCCATCTCATCATCTACATAATCATTGGTAGACTTCCCAACGAGCTCTTCCTTGGTATCCAGTCCTGTGTCATCTACCCTGGAGTCACTGTTGGTGACATGATGCTGGAAGGGATGGGGCTTCTTTGGTGAAGTTCGGCGGTTGGACATGCTGTGTCGAGCTTTAACCAGTCCATGCATATAGTGCAGGGTGCAGGAAGCATTGCAGGCCTTGATCTCCCATGGGTCAATCAAGATTAAGCTGTCATACCGTGTCTGTTTTTCTTGTGGAGACGGGGATACTCTGGGATAGAATGGGTGGCTTTGACTCCACCAATCTTCCATCATCTTGCCTTGGTTCAGTGGGGACAAGATACACAGCCCCATTCTGCTTTTGTTTGCCTGCATGTGCCGCCAGTAGCAGCCAGATCATAATGGTGTTCCGGTCAAATCCCTGGATATCTTAGACTGTGAGGTGTTCCTGGATGATACTAGGTAGGATTCTTATGAGGTGTGTAAATATATGTTGATTGTGTTGTTTTCCAGTCAACTGGGCATAGGCAGACATAATAAATTTTCTCAAGTACGCTAATATTGCATCTAGATATCCCTCGAATCTTACATAAATAAACTGTGAGAGTGCGACGTCCAAACAGAGGGAGAGTTTTACAGCGTGGGCCACTAATTTACTAAACTCTGTCCATGTTAGGTTCACACTGATTTTCCCTGCTACCAGGGAAACCGATTTGCCTAGATGAGCAATACCGCGATTTTCTGTGCATCCTTTTTGTAAACCGAATCCAATACAGGTTTGGCCATATCGATGTCAGTTGTAATGTCATTGAGTTTTGTATCATACTTGGGTATGGAGATGTGGGACCTTTGGGCCACCATCGTGGTGTATGTGCTACCGTGTACGTGGAGTGATCACAGCCCTGCTTTGTCTTCCCTCCATATTTAGAACCATCATTAGTCACCAGTGTTTTACTGGTACAAACTTGGTTTCCCTGGGTTCTTCTAAACAGGAAGGAACAAACAAAACACACATCTGATACACTCTAATGGTACAAGGTGGGCACACAAATGCAGTGTGGTGATACTGCAGATTTATTAGAATTCATACACTCTAGGTACAACCCTAGCACATTAAACCTGAGACATAGAAACAGTGTGGGGGAAGTTGGTCAGTCTGGGATATGGGGTCTCAAGCTGAGGGCCCTAAAGAATTCGAGTGCACTAAGTAGGTCTATACGCTGACAAACAGGAGACCTAGGAGTTGAGTCAGTAGTGTGTTGTTAAAAGTGTATCAGGATGACAAAAGGCCAAAATGGAGGGACTACGACTCTTGTTCTGAAAGGGAGGAACCCGATATTTAGTTCTCCCTAAGAACCTGGGGGACAGATGTTAGTGTGTATTATTCCCAAAGTGGGAACACAGGGAGGCTAGAAGTGAACCGAGAGTGTCGAGAAAGCAAGGTTATACAGTGATGTTACCGGGATCTGTTTTCCAGGTGTACGGAAGAGGGAACTGAGGGGATGTTGAAGGGGAAGCACAGGGAGAGAGGTTACTCCTGGGATCGGGGTGTCTTGCAGCAGTTGGTCCGGGTCCGGGATAAGTCATGGCTTCTCCAAGGCTGAACCGCTTTGAGCCAGTTCAGATGGCAAGGAGGGACTTCGTGGATTCTTGGCTGAATAGCGTCGAGCCAGTTCACTGGGAGAGAAGGGAAGTCGTGGCTTCTCCTTAGCTGAACCCTGTCGAGCCAGTTCAGTACACAAGGCGGGATGTCATGGCTTCGAAGCTGAACTGTGTCGAGCCAGTTCACTTGGTGAGAAGGGACGTCGTGTCGAATCAGTTCAGTGAATAAGGAGGGACATTGAGGTTTCTCCAGAGCTGTAAGTTAGAAGGGATGTCGTGGCTTCATCGGGACTGAACTGCATTGAACCAGTTTAGGATGGACATTGCGTCATGCCCAAGTCAATGGTTTGCATCGAGCCAAACTGGAGTCAGAGAAACATCGAGCATTCTCATTAGTACTGCATCGAGCCAGTACTGGACTGAAGAGCTCTGGTAGTTTGCAGTATTTTTGGCTCTGGCTGCGACGGTGGATGGTCTCTGGCTCGGGGTGAGGGGCGGCTAATGGTGGGGTGTGCATGATCTCCATGCCCCTCTTCCTCAAACACTCCTGTGGTAGCTATCTTGGTGGTGGGATCAGGCTGTCTCCCGTCTCGTTGGAGATTATTTCTATGGTACTAGCTGGGGTGAGGACTGTGCCAGGTGGCCTAGTCCCTAGTTAAGGCTACAGTGTGTGTGGATAGTAAACTGAGTGAATTTTTCTGTTTCAAGGTTAGGTTGAAACAGGGATGTGTCATGTCTAAATGGTTGTTCAATCTGTACATGGATGGGGTTGTAAAAGAGATACAAGATAGGCCAGTGGATGTTGAAGTGGCCCTAGTGAGAGAAGGGAGTGTTTGGAAACTCCCTGTACTGTTGTTTGCAGATGATACTGTGTTGTTGAATGAAGACAAAATGGAGCTGGAAGGCTTGGTGTATGAGTGTGGGAGAATATATATGAAACGGAATCTAAATGTGAATGTAGGGAAGAGTAAAATTATGGTCTTCGAGAGAAATGAAGTCAGTGAATGTGCAGTGAGGTTGGAAGAGGAGGAAATGGAAAATGTGAGTACGTTTACGTGGTTGGGTAGTGTGATGAGTAATGATGGAAATTTGGAAGGTGAAGCAGTTGAAAGGGTACGACAGGGAAGAGAGGTTGCTGGTTCCTTGAAAGCAGTGAGAAGAAACAGGGAAGTGAGCATGGAAGTGAAAACGTTAATACATGACAGTATCGTGATACCAACTCTAACGTATGGAAGTGAAGCTTGGACGTTGTTGGATGGAAACAAGTAAAGAGTGAGAGCGGTGGAAGTGAGTTATTTGAGGGGAGCCTGTGGAGTCACATGGAGAAACAGACTGACAAATAAGGATGTAAAGGAGCGTTCTGGTGTGGATGTGGATGTGACAGGAAGCGTTAGGAGAAACACACTGAGGTGGTTTGGCCATGTGGAGAAGATAGAGAGTAAGAGACTGATGAGGAGAGTGTATGTGAGTGAGGTGGAGGGGGAGAGAGGGAGGGGGAGGCCAAGGATGAGATGGAGGGATGGAGTGGAGAGGTATATGAGAGACGGGAGTGTGAGTTGGGAGCAGGGCAGTGAAATGACAGAGGACAGGGCGACGTGGAGGCGATTAGTTTGTAGCCACCCCGTAAGGGATTGAGGCGTCTGTCAACAGATAGATAGACAGATAGATGTAATCAGGAGAGAAGTTACAACAACAAAGCTGGATTATCTGTGAGATTTATAAAGCAACAACAGATCTATGCACTTCACTGGAAAGCTTACGAAAAAATTAAATGTGTTGCTTAATCCCTAATCTCTAGATAATGTCTATATACATCACAATCGGGATGCTACGTGGCCACCAGGTAGCGGCTATACACGCAAGTGTCTTCTGCCACCATTTGTACAGGTCGCCATTTCATCTCGGCACCAAAGGGTAGGGAAGGAGTCCCTCCATAGTACACAGACGAGTCTCAGTCTGTCCTGTGCTCTTGCCAGGTGTACAACGACGTCTTCAGGTTCCTGTTTGTCGGATTCCGTCTGCTCCACCTGTAGCCAACTGCATCATCCACCCCTGCCAAGCCTCTTTCCAAGGAAACTAGAAAAGGGCTCAGTGATAGTGCCATAAGGCATGCCTTTGATGCAACTGTGTCTAGTTTACATAGTAGTGGAGAACCTACACGATGAGCCATACTCCATTGAGAGCAAGTTGAGGGCAAAGCCGTTGAGAGCAAAGCCGTACTCGGTGCCACGGGCAGACGCACGAACACGTCCTGCTTTCGCGCTGAAAATTAGTTCTCTTCCTCACGTCATTACTCATCAACGCAACGACCTGAAGACTTGGGGATACTTTATTCACAACAGCAAGAGTTGATGAGTAGTATGGTGAGCAATATGGTGGGTAATATGTTTTCTTATTTCTCAAGGTCATGTTATTTAGCTCAAGGTAGAGCTTCCAAGGAGGAGCGGGTGACTCAGAACCTTCATTGATCCCGTAACTACTGTGATGATCTTAAGTTGCATAACTTACAAAAACTTTCGGCGCATCCTACATAATTATGTGCTTAAAAAAACAGCAAAACAAGAACGAAAAATACTTACTAAATCAAATTAAGATACAGGAATGACTGTGCCACAGACTTTCTGAACAAGGTCGGCTTAGGCAAAAATAATTATAATCCTTTTTTATTTTTTATTTTTTTTTAACTCCAGTACGTGTCACTATGGTGCACCATAAGTGCATCCGAAAACTGTCTTCATATGTGTAATTATTAACAAACCATACAATACAAAAAAATTATACCAAAAATAAAATAAAATATGAAAGTGTAGGGATGCGATTCCATGACTTTCTACTACTTGATATTGTGTAGATGGTTTTAGGAGCACTGCCATCCCCACTACAATCGTTGTATATATATAAGAGCCCCACTAAATACTCTCTCCCTCTGATCGTTTTCATTCTTTTCACAAGCGTCCTTTGTTTTTATCTCTCAGGCTCTTTCATCTTCTCATCAAATATTTCCTCTTCCCGGCATACAATTTTATTTTCCATTTCCACACATCCACATCAATTTTCATCATCTTTCTATGGAGTCTTTTAAAATTACCTTCTTTCCTTTGGCAGTTCGTTTCACCCTCTCATTCCACCACGCTGTTGATTTAAACTTTTATCCCTCCCAACCCCACACACCACGTCAGTGCTACACACATGTTTCTCCCACTCATTCCACCACGGTACTGCTTTCTTCTCTTACGTTTTCTAATCCCACACACCACCTCAGTGTTGCACACGTTTCTCACACCTTCCACTTCCGCCATCTGCTCCAGATCATATCTACACAGTCTCGCGTCCATCTCTCATACGATCCATCCTCTTTTCCACCTCCTGCAGCCTTATCACTGCACTCTACCACCTTTTAAAGTCACAAATTGGATAGTAAACCAGTCCCTGCACTGATCCCATGACACTACGGAGATGCTACATTGTTACTGGCGTAGTCGTGTTCACCTGAAACAAGTACCCAGTGATCTACAGGCTGGTTACTTTTATAAAGCAGCCAACCATAAACTTTTGGAGGTATTGGTAAGGAACTGAGGGACTTGTGTATAACTGGGCAGCGCACATGCCCGTCTATATCTGTACCACTGCATGAAGGCACACGCTCCAGCACCAGTTAAAAAAAAAAAAAAAAAAAAACTGCTTGATATTCTAACCACCCTCATCCGTTGATTGTTTATATTGTTGCGACGTCCACTATATGGAAATGGGGGATGAAGTGAATACAGCATATTGTGGCTGGCAGCCGAATTCTGTGTAACGTTCGAAGTTTTGTAGCAACTTTTCCTTAGCGATTTATTTTCCACAACACACATTCCCTTTCTCTTATTTGCTCTTTATGTGCTATATCCATCAGTAACGTACAAAGCGATATTAAGGTTTAATGTGAAGAAGATGTATTATGAATTCTACAAAACCACTCAGACTACGACCCATATCCTTACCCTTAGGCTGCCTCCTCACTGCCTGTATTGTTGTCGTGGGAGACTTCGTGCTGCCTTTCCGTGACAGCACACATTGTATATTAAACGTTTATATTATCTTGTATGCTACTTATACCTCCCTATTATTGACGTATTTTTCATTACTAATGTACGAGAGGATATTACCAGGTGTCGCCAGAATTCCTAAGTAAAAAACAATACGTTAAGAAATGTGAGAAAATGTTCTTACGGTAACACTCTCCATGGTAGGCGAACTCGATGCATGGGTAGCGGCACTGAGCATTAGCCAGGGTGCAGTTGTTGGGGTAGGTCACGCCGTCGCTGCCACACACGGGTTTGTACTCCTTGGTGCACACCTTAGTACACTCCTCTTGCAGGTCAGGTGAAAAAAATGTGAATTATATTGAAAATATTGCCTGCATTAGCTGATAAATAATAGCTGAATTGAAAGATTTCTTTGAATTAATTTGTACTCTTACAGATATACAAAATCGTCTGTTAGAAATCAGAAAGGTATTTAGGTTGATACCGTACTAAAGAATTTTAATTAAGCATTTTGTAATTTCCATTATATTGTCCCAATACCATCCTGTGACAAAACAACACGCCGTTTTCATCAAACATGAAACATCAAGAAGTCATAACTTGGACTACTTAGTGCGAGAACAGTACATACAGTATACTGTAAATATTATATATATATATATGTATATATATATATATATATATATATATATATATATATATATATATATATATATATATATATATATATAATTGTCTGCTTTTCATAAAAATAAATTTCGAAAAAGGAAGATTAGCACCTACATACACCCACCGCCAAATTCATCACCATCATCACCACCACCAAAGAGTCTTCGCAGCATCTTCTTCACTGATACTGGGCCTCCGACGTACGGTTTCGTCAACAGAGTGATTTGGGTAAAAGGGTGCTAGTACAGTGGCATGAACTTATTCTGCCAATGCCATCATGTCTTTAAGCATTAATGGATCTCATTTTCGACATGCGTGTCCTGAACTACTTCAAATACGGTACTCAGGACATTCTTCTAAAAAAAATATGAACTCATTGGGGCTAGGCAAGTACAGTGACTTGATATCACAGTAATAAATTGTCGTACTGACGTAGTCATTGCTATGGTGTTCATCCTGTTTTTATCTCTTTTTAGATCTACCGAAACACCTATAACTCTTAAATATACAGTGGTAGAACACAGCATCAAAACTCTTATTTAGGAGACGATTTAATCGACAATGAATCTAGGTACATAGTTCGAAAGCTTTAAAAAATAAAAGTAATAGGTGTTAACTAAGTGACTTTCTTATAAAAAGGAAGAAAAAGTAAAGATGTCACCATAATATTGCAGAATAAAGCCAAACAGCACAAAGTTCAGCGTTTAAAGTCTAAACTGTTTTTATGGAGAATTAGAATGAAAAAAGACCTATGAGCATTGCTGGAAAACTTATGAGGACGCAAAAGATGTTAGTAAAAGGAGTTTCCTCAAAATTCGAAATCATAGTTGAAAAAGAAATAAAAACGCCAAATTCATTACCAAACCCATACTACAGCGAATCTACACACACTGCTGGAAAGCGTGTGAAAAGCAACACGTGCTGCTTGCATGACGTGTGTGTGTGTGTGTGTGTGTGTGTGTATATATATATATATATATATATATATATATATATATTTATATATATCTATATCTATATCTATATCTATATCTATCTATCTATCTATCTATATATATATATATATATATACATATATACATATATATATATCTATATCTATATATATATCTATATATCTATATATATATATATATCTATATATATATATATATATATATATATATCTATATCTATCTATCTATCTATCTATCTATCTATCTATATATATATATATATATATATATATATATATATATATATATATATATGTATGTATGTATATACCTAGGCTGCTTCCCCCAAAGAAAGGGAGGTAGCCGAGACAGGACGACACACTCCCCATTTACTCATCCATTCAAACACATTCATTCGCATCTTAGCCCCAAAGGGGAGAACGGACAGATCCTCACTGCACCACACCGCACAAGGGTCAACTGCGCAATGCAATCAGTGACATCAGCAGCAGGGCCCGACAGCAGAACTGGTTTACCCCTGCCACATCATAACAGACCCATCCCCTTACCTGAAACTGAGCACGGAAATTAACTGGGTTGCACCCGAAATTACTAAATGTTATCCTGGTGCGAACTTGGTTTCCCTGGATTCTTCTAAACAAGAAGGAACACACAAAACACACTTCTGATACACCCTAATGGTACATGGTGGACACAGAAACTCAGAGTGGCGATACCAAAGGTTTATTATAATTGTAACTCTTTAGGTATAACCCTGGCACATTCAGCCTGAGAAAGAAACTGTGAGGGAAGTGGTCAATCTGCTATATGCGGTCTCAGTTTGTGGGCCTGAAACAACCTCTCCTTCATGTGCACGAGGAAGATCGCCGCAAAGTCTATACACCATAAAAAGTGGGAGACATGAGAGGGGAGTTTACGTCTGTACTGTAGGGTGTTCTTAAAAGTGTATGAGGATGACAAAAGGCCTAAAAGTAGAGACCACGTCTCTTGTTCTGGAAGTGAAGAATCTGATATCTAGTTCTCCATAAGGACCTGGAGGACAGAGGCTAGCATGTATTGCTCCCAAAGTGGGTACACAGGGAGGTTGGAAGGGACCCAAGAGATTCGGGACAACAAGGTTATACATTGGTGTCGCCGAGATCCATTTTCCAGGTATATGTGGGAGAGGACTAAGGAGACGTGGAAGGGGGAGGACGGGGAGAGGTCACCCCTAGGATCAGGGTGTCTTGCAGCAGTCGGTCCGGGCCTTGAATACATCGTGGCTTCTCCATGAATGAGCTGCATTGGTCCAGTTCACATGTTGAGGAGGGACTTCGTGCATTCTTAGTCGAACTGCATCGAGCCAGTTCACTTGGTAAGGAGGGACGTCGTGGCTTCTCCTGAGCCGAATCATGTCGAGCCAGTTCCTATATTTCTCTGGAGCTATAGGTGACGAGGGACATCGTGGCTTCTTCGGGGCTGAACTGTGTTGAGCCAGTTCAGGATGGACGTTGCATCAAGCCAACATCAATGGTTTGCGTTGAGCCAAATCGAAGTCAGAGAAGCAATGAGTTTTCTCTTTAGTACCGCATGGAAGCCGTACTGGAATGAAAAGTTCTGGCCATTTGCAGTACTTGGGGCTCCAGCTGTGACAGTGGGAGGGCTGCAGCTTTGCGGACAGGGGCGGCAAATGGTGGCGGGTGTGTGATCTCTCAAGCCCCTCTTGCTCGGATGCTTTTATGGTAGCTATCTTGGTGGTGGGGCAAGGCTGTCTCCTGTCTCATTGGTGATGGTTTTCTGTGGTAGTAGCTGGAGCAGGGGCTCTTGTAGGTGGCCTTGTCCTGGGCATTTTACTACCTTGATCGTTTTCAAAGCCACATTCCTGTGGCAGGAGGTTGAATGTTTTCGCCTCATTGGTGACCATGGTTGGTGTGAGGTTCTTCAGGGTGTAGTATCAGACTCTAAGTCATTCGTCAGGTTTCCTTTTTGGGTCTCTGACGGGGATCAGGGAGCGTGGTTAGGGGTAAGTTGCTAGTAAGCACAGTAGGTGTTGAGGCCCCTGGACTCTCTTCTTGTGTTTTGTGTTGGAGACCCAGAAATTGTAGGAGAGGAACATGGTGGTGTGGATTGGGTGTGGTTGGAGAGTTGAGATGGCGGTGATGGCCGTGGCTGCAATAGTGACTGAGAGGCAAATGGTGACCTTTGACCCAGGGTTAAGGCTTGAAGTCACCTGTTGTGGACACGGAGATAGCAGTGGGATGGGTGTTGGCCAGTATGGGCATAGGCGGTGTGGAATTTTCGCTTGTTAGTGACTTTTTTTTTTTTTTTTTTCCTAAGTTGTGGGGTGAGTTTGATTTGCGGTTGTGTTTGGACAGGAGGCAAGGGGTGAGGTGACAGGTTTTAATGATAGTGGGGGGCTATATCAGGTGGCCTTGATTGGCAGCCTGATCTGGTGAAGATGGAAATGCAGCTTCTGCTGGACAGGTGCATTGAGGAGGAGGAGGGACTGGTTGATGATTTAGGTCTTGCCGATGATGGCTATGAGGTTGGGCAAGGTTGTCGTGATGGTTGTGGTAATGGTGAAGGTTTATTGGGGGTATGAGATGAATGAGAAGGGGTATATGAAAATGTGTGGGATGGCTGGGTGGCTGATGGTCAGGATGGCGAATCTGAGTGTGTGGTGGAGAATGAGAGGGGGAGGTGAGGATGAGGGTTGGTGGTCAGAGGACTGTGGAGTGGACAGGTTGGGTGATGAAGATGGGGGTAAGGCCTGAGGAGATGAGGATGGCTGTCTTGTTGTGGTATTTGGTGGTTATGGGAGAGGAGAGAAGTTCATGGGACGGGTGGGGAAGACAGGGCAATGAATTTTTGGATACCTGAACAACTGGGGATGTGGGCAAGAAGGGGTGAAGGAGAACAGAATTGGGGTTTCCTTGGTTTTGGTGTTGGTTTTGTCAGTTTCGAGGGGGTTATATCGATGGACACGTCGGTTGTAGCATACGTTGGTAGAGCCATGAAAATGAATAACAACCTTGTAACAATTCGGCACGAGGGTGATTTTGAAAGGACTTAAAAACTTTGTCCAAAGTTTGTGGTCTAGGGGCAGTCTAGCAACCATGACTTTTTGGTCCATTTGGTATGGATTATCGGGATTAATGTCGTCCTTCTGCAGGTCTTGGCAGTGTTGCATGTAACAGAGTTGGATCTTGAGGTGAGTAAGTGGGTACTGGTGTGGCTTGTGCATTTGGCAGTGGCTGGGCCAAATGTCGTATTGGGATTAGCAGTGGGGGCTCGTGAAAAACGCATTCATGGGGAGTGATGCCGTCCTGCCCAGTGCAAGTGTTCATGCTCTATTGTAATTGTAGAATCTTTAATTGAGATGGCCAGTCTTCTGTGTTGAGTGTGACTAGCCTGACTGGTTGGTAAGGCTTCGGTGTCTTCTATCACAAGCTGAGTTCCCTTGGGGAAGGTAGGGAAACAAGTGGGAGATACAGGATCCAAATAACTTGGATTGCTGTCCCTAATCTTGTCAAGGGAACTCTGAGGCATTGTCAGAATGGAGTGCTTGTGGAAGGCTGAAGTACGGAAAGATGTTGGTAATTAGGGCCTCCGGAATGGCTGTGGCAGAGTGTTCCTTAATTGGACAGGTGACTATGAACTTGGGGTAGGGTGTCAACGAACGTGATGATAAGTAGTCACTGACTTTGATGGCAGAGGCCCCATCACGTCCACCATAAGCAGCTGCAGCGATTTGGTGGTCGTGAGGTGCCCGGTTGGTCCTGATGTCCTGGAGATATCGTTTTCTAATGTGCAGGCTCTGAGGTGGCCAGTAGATGTCCTTAATCTGCCATGTGCCGGCAGACTTTGGACCCTCATGGAGCCGTGGTGCCGGCCAATTTTCAATCTTTTTTCTTTTGCTAGGTAGGTTGGAAATGATGAGAAAACATGGAGAACAACCATAAAAGTACTCAAAGAAGCCATTTAGGTCACTTTTGAGGTCGATTCTCCTTGAGCAGGTGGCTGAAAACTTCGGAGTAAAGCCCATAGACTTTATCGGCCGCCGCAGACACCCATTGAGCTGAGGTAGATCTTCATTTTCTTCATCAATAACTATGCTGTTGAAGTCAAGGACGCTCTTGTTGGGTATATACATGATATAGGGAGTGGGTAAAGATGCAGAAAGGGTGTGTGTGCGTCCATGCCAGTCATTTCCCGCCAAATTTGAAAATTCGCATGGTGACGCCAGTTGCAATTGCAGACGTACACTTATGGCTCTGGCACTGTCCACAGACGTAGACACCGCCGTACATGTACAGTTCTGGCACTCGGCAGGTTAAAAACCTGAAGTAGTTTTTGCTGGCCAAGGTGGATTCTGTTGTTGGAGTGTGGATGGACCATAACATCTTCAAAATTGGTGGGGCTGATGATGATGTGGCCTGAGGATGTATATAGGTGGTCTTTCTGAATGTTGGGTGGCATCCATTTGGGTTTTTCTTTAGTTTCCTACTGACGCAGTAAGGTTCTCTGTGAAGTGCTGAGCCGTGTTTTCTGTGTTTTGATGAGTGATTTCAGGGGGAGCCTCGAGAAGGCATCTTCATTGTTATGCAGTTTGGCAGTGGAGTACGTGATCTCAAAGTCGAATTCTTTGAGGGTTTCTCACCATCAGACTAAGCAAGTGTCAGTTTTTTGCGATCTCTACATCCATTGCAGGGACTGGTGGTCTGTGATGATCGTAAGCGAGAGCCGCAAGATGTAGGCCCAGAAATGCCCGAGAGCCCATACCACTCCAAGGCATTCACGTTTTGTTGCTGCTAATTTGCTTTGGAAGGGTTTAAGGTCCTGCTGGCGCAAGCGATGATGTACTCTTTTCCCTCCCTGACGTTGGTGCAGACGGCGTCTTTTCCGGCCAGGGAGATGTCTGTATACAACCAAAACGGTTATATGTAGTCAGAGGAGGCAACTTTTGATGCTGCAGTGAGTTATTCGAAGCCCTTGATTCTGGGGGCAGGTCAACAGAAGATTTCATCTTGTTTTGTCATGTCATGGAGTGGGTTGGCAATAGTGCTGAAGATCTTGAAAAGTGTCAGTAATATGAGGCCAGGCCTAGGAAGGCACGGACCCCTTTTATGTCAGCAGGTGGGGTCAGTTCTGCAATGTGGGGGTGGTGGGTGGTGAGGGAGGGTGGGGGTTAAGGGTGGGGGGTTGTGCATGGGTGTGGTGAGAGAAGTCGTGTGAGGGTTGGGGAGTGGTGAAGGGATGACCGCATATGTGGACACCCTTCTTTCTGGCCCTTGGACCCTCAGACAGCATATGCAGACACCCATCTTTTAGCGGTTAATGCAGCACGGCACTGGCCCTAGACGCTGGGGATGCTCCTTCCGTGTTCTTCCAAACACAATAACATCATCTGGGTAGGTTAAACAAGTTTCCCAGTTTAGCACTCGTAGCCCTGACTCCACTAACTTGAAGAATGTGGCTGGTTCATTGTAGAGGCCAGACAGGAGGACGCTGAACTCATAAAGTCATCTTCCACTGGTGGAGAAGGCTGTTTTCTTTCCATGTTCTTCTTGAATGAGTACTTGCCATTAGCCTGATAGAATGTCCAAAGTGGAGAACTATCAGTCACAGTACAGTGAGTCCTAGGAGTTGTTGATTTGAGGTAGGGAGGAGGCATTTTTGATGGTCATGTCATTGAGTTGTCGGTAGTCGATGCAAAATCTCATGGATTCGTCTTTCTTTCTCACCAGAGCTACGAGAAAAGACCATGGGCATGTCGTTGGCGTCACGTTTGCTGTACTCAGCATGTCATGAACTCTGCGGTCTTCTTGGTACTGCAACGGATTTTTTTCTGCATGATGGCTGGTGTTTGGGGGGTCCCATGTTTGTATCTGGTGATGTAGTATCTTCGTCTGGCCTATATCTCCTCCATGCAAGGCAAAGATGTCATGGTAGAGAAGGAGCAGCTGCTCCAAGTTTTGTTGGTGTTGTGGTGACAGATGTATGAGAATCTGATGTAGGGAGGGGGGGGGCATTGGTAGAACTTGGGGGTTCAAGTGGGGTATCAAAGGTTTCCAACACTCCTATGACTAGGCCTTTGGGAAGCATGAAGGGTCCATCAGACACATTGGCGATCCTGATGGCACTGAGGTGAGGAGGAACTATTTCCAGGGAGATGAGGCAACTGATGGCGAAGGGTTGCTTCATCTGCGTGGCGAACAGCAATAGGTGCTGGGCAGGGGTCCCCAGTGGCACCCAGGCTTGATGGTGGGGTTGGATGGTGGTTGTCTTCTTGTGTGCGGTCTGCATGACTGTGTGCAGGCCAGCAGTGGGGTTGTGTGTCCCGAACCGGAGGCACAACTGATGGCAATTGATGATGGCCCCCAGCTTTTGTAACAAATCCAACCTGAAATAGCCATCATAAGTCATACACTTTAAGTCAGAGATGAAGAACGAGTGGTTGATACACACTGACTCTCTGGGTGGTAACCGCAAGAGGGAAAGTTCATCTTTCAGGGTCAGTGATTCGATTCCTGCCCCATTCAGGCCAGTGGCCAAGGGTTGAAGGGATTTAAAGATTGTCAAATTTTTCTTGTAAAACCACGTGTACAGGGAAGGATGCACAGCACCCGTAACCATTAGGAGCCTCACACGGACTCCATGGAGTCTAATCTTCTTGTAGACAGGCATTTTGAACTTGGTGCTAGCTGCTCCTGCCAGGACCTGAGCTGATGGTAAGAAGAACCTAAAAATCCAGCCCAGCTCCGGAGGACCTGGTTTCTTCCATCTCATCGTCTACATATTTTTTTTTTTTTTTATGCGAGGAAGAAGGAACCAAAGGTCATGAGCCCGCAGTAACAGTTCCCTCCAAGAGAAAAACAAAATACAATAGAGAGCCAAATTCAAGATCCGATCATTTTGAGATGCCTGGACACACTGCGTTTGAAAGACTGGAGATCATAGGCAGCAGGAAATACAGACAGAGGGAGACAGTTCCAGAGCTGACCTGTTGCATAAATGAAAGACTGGGAGTAACGGGTAACTCTTGCATTAGAGAGTTGGACAGAAAAGGGATGAGAGTTTGCTGCCAGACGGGTGCTAAGCGCCCGTCGTAGAGGTGGAGGAATGCAAGCAAACAGTTCAGAGGAGCAGTGACCATTAAAGTAGCGATAGAAAAGAGATAAAGATGCAACAGTGCAGCGAAGAGACAAGGGTTGAAGGGAGTCAGTAAGAGGAGGAGAGTTAATGAGACGAAAAGCCTTTGACTCCACCCTATTGAGAAGAGCTGTATGTGGGGAGCCTCCCCACACATGAGAGTTGTACTCCACACAGGGGCGGATAAAATCCTTGTATAGAGTCAACAATTGTGCAGGGGTAAAGAAAGAGCGGAGTCGGCTTAACACACCCAATCTCTTGGAAGCAGATTTTACAAGAGATGTAATATGATCTTTCCAAGATAAGTCCCGAGTAAATGAAACCCCAAGCATGTTCAAGGATGATGCAGGATTAAGCTGAATATTATTAAACATTAGTGGGTATACCTGTGGAAGATTTTGTCGGGTTGATAGGTGTAAGAACTGAGTCTTAGATGCATTAAAAACAACCATATTATTTTTACCCCAGTCAGAGATACGAGCCAAGTCAGACATTAGGTGTGCCATAGCCTCATCCCTTGTTTGTTGAAGTAACTGTTGAGATAGGCGTTGCGGGAACCGAATGGAAAGGTGAAGGGTGGAGTCATCAGCGTATGAGTGGATAGGGTTAGATGTACAGCTTAGAAGATCATTGATGAATAAAAGGAAGAGAGTTGGAGATAGGACAGAGCCCTGAGGAACACCACTGTTGATAGATCTAGGAGAACGATGGCCGTCTACAACAGCGGCTATAGAACGACCAGAAAGGAAGCTAGCGATGAAGGCACAGATAGAAGGATAGAAACCGTAGGAGGGCAGTTTGGAAATTAAAGATTTATGCCAGACTCGATCGAAAGCCTTTGAGATGTCAAGTGCAATGGCAAAGCTTTCACCAAAGTCCCGAAAGGAGGATGACCAGGAGTCTGAAAGGTAGGTGAGAAGATCGCCAGTGGAGCGTCCCTGACGGAACCCGTACTGATGATCGGAAAGAAGGTTGTGATAGGAAAGATGCCTTAAAATTTTTCTATTGAGAATTGACTCAAAAACTTTTGAAATACAGGACGTTAAGGCAATTGGACTATAGTTGGAGGGTTGGGAGTGGTCACCCTTCTTTGGGACTGGCTGATTGAGAGCAAACTTCCAGCAAGAAGGAAAGGTACAAGTTGACAGACAAAGGTGAAAGACTTTGCCTAGGCAGGGTGTAAGCACAGAAGCACAGTTCTTGAGAACAACAGGAGGGACCCCATCAGGCCCATATGCCTTGTTAGTACTGAGGCCAGTGATGGCAGAAAATACATCAACTGAAGAAATTTTAATGTCAGCCATGGGGAAGTCAGAGGGGGGAAGTGATGGAGGAACAGCACCGGAATCGTCTAAGATGGAATTGGAGGAGAAAGTCTGTGCAAAGAGATCTGCTTTATCAGTAGAAGAAATAGCTACAGAACCATCAGAGTAGAAAAGAGGAGGGAAGGATGATGAGGTAAAGTTGTTAGAAATATTTTTGGCAAGGTGCCAAAAGGAGCGGGAAGAATTCGAGTTGGAGAGTTGAGAGCATTTAGTATGGATGAAATCATTTTTAGTAGAGCGATGAACAGACTTAGCACGATTCCGGGCAGGAACGTAAAGATGATGTGATTCAGGGGTGGGTTGGCTCCGGTACCTTTTGTAGGCCCTCTCCTTGTTGCGGACAGCATTAGAACAAGCGTGATTAAACCAAGGGTTTCTTGCGTTAGTCAAAGGATATGAGAAGGAATGTATGCTTCCATGCCCGAGAGAATAATCTCCGTAATGCGCAAGGCACACTCAGATGGCTCCCGGCCATGGAAGCAATAATCATTCCAGGGAAAATCAAAGAAGTACTGCCTGAGGGCCTCCCAGTCCGCGGCTCCAAAATGCCACAGACGACATTTCCCTGGAGGGTGCACAGGCCGTACCGGAGTGATAGGACAGGTTAAGGTAATAAGGTTGTGATCGGAGGAGCCCAACGGAGAGAAAAGATTAACAGAGTAAACAGAAGGATTAGTTGTAAGGAAGAGGTCAAGTATGTTGGAGCTCTCTCCAAGGCGGTCAGGGATACAGGTAGGGTGCTGTACAAGCTGCTCTAGGTCATTAAGGATAGAAAAGATGTAGGCTTGTTCACCAGGTGGATCCGTGAAAGGAGAGGAGAGCCAAAGGTGGTGGTGAACATTGAAATCTCCTAGAATGGAGATTTCAGAGAAAGGAGAAATGGATAGAATGTGGTCCATCATAGACGTAAGATAGTCAAAGAATTTTTGATAGTCAGTAGAATTAGGGGATAAGTAAACAGCACAGATATATTTAGTCAGAGAATGACAGGAAAGCCGAAGCCAGAGTGTAGAGAATTCAGAAGAATCAAGTTCAGGAACACGAGAGCAAGATAAGTCGTTGCGTATATATACACAACAGCCACCTTTGGCTTTGAAATGAGTATAGAGAAAGTAGGAGGATACAGAAAAGGGTTTGCTGTCAGTTGCCTCAGACAGCTGAGTCTCTGCTAGAAAAAGAAGGTGAGGTTTAGAGGAGGAGAGGTGGTGCTCAACAGAGCGAAAGTTAGAGGAAAGGCCGCGAATGTTGCAGAAATGAAGAAGAAGAGAGTCAGACAGTGGTTCCAGGCACCTCGAGTCATCACAGGGAGAGGGGCGGATGGTGGGGGCATTTATGGTCCCCCCCCTGGGGACTCCGAGGCTTGGTGAAGACGCCATTTTTTTTTTTTTTAAATTATTGGTAGACTTTGCAACAACCCCTTCCTTGGTATCCAGTCCTGTGTCACCTACCCTGGAGTCACTGTTGGTGACATGATGCAGGAAGGGATGGGGCTTCTGTTGTGAAGTTCGCTGGTTGGACATGTTGTGCCGAGCTTTAACCTGCTCATGCTATATAGTGCAGGGTGCAGGAAGCACTGCTGGCCTTGATCTTCCATGGGTCAATCAAGATTAGGTTGTCATTCTATATCTGTTTTTCTTGAGGAGACGGGGATACTCTGGGATAGAATGAGTGGCTTTGACTCCACCAATCTTCCGTCTTCTGGCATGGTTGGGTGGGGACAGGATACACAGCCCCAGTTTGCTTCTGTTTGCCTGCATGTGCCGCCAGGAGCAGCCATATTGTAATGGCGTCCCAGTCGAATCTCTGAGTAACGTAGATCATGAAGTGTTCCTGGACGACACTAGGTAGCATTTGTATGAGGTGCACGAACATACTGCATGTTGATTGCGTTGTTTTTCAGTCAACTGGGCGTAGGTAGACATAGTAAAGTTTCTGAAGAACGCTAATGTTGCGTCTGGATATCCCTAGAATTTTACGTAATTTAACTGTGAGTGTGTGACGTCCGAACAGAGGAAGAGTTTTACGGCGTGGACCACTACTTTACAGAACTCTGTCCATGTTAGGTTCACACTGATTTTCCCTGCTACCACGGAAACCGACTTGCCTAGATGAGCATTACCGCGATTTTCTGTGGATTCTTTTAGTAAACCGAATCCAATACAGGCTTGACCATATCCTATCAGAGTGACGGAAGTGGAATCAACCAGCATCACACCAGCAAGCACAGCTTTCCCTTCATCTTCTGTTTCAACCTTGGCCATCACCATTACTTCAGACATTGATGTAATGACTGCTATCACCTCCTCCAGTGCCCTAACCTTGACTACCAATGCTGCCCAAGCCCCCACCATCACCATCCTTGGGTAACATCTACCAGCACCCTTCCCCCACCACCACTTCCCCCACCCCCGTCACGGCATCTGAGGATTACACCAGCACTTTGTCACGCCAAGAAAAATCTCATTCTGCTACTGACCAAGTTACAACTAAAGCAAGCAGATAATAATGCTGGCAAGATGACTCTCCGCCGTGGAGACACTCGTAAATAATTCCACTGTCCTTTAATGATGTCTTTATTCTAATTCCCTCTTATCTTATTTTGTCTCAATTCCAATTAACCTCAATGATATTTACTTACATTTATGACAATATTATTCCATTCCATGTATTAAATGATAATGAGATTCAGTGTCATTTGTGGTCCAGTGAGTTTTCTATCTCAGATTTGCATAACATACGATTTTCCGTGGTCAATAATGATAGTGATAACACTGATAAAGATTATGATTCGGATTCTATTTTTAACCTTTAAACGTCTGTTCCTGAATCTCAGTACTATTTTTGTGAGTCGGGCGGGCTCTCATATGAACCATACGTCCAAGGTTCCTTATTATCGGCCTTATTTATGAATATTCCAAGTATTCCATCCAGCCATAACAACTTTTTAGTGCAAGATGTTGACTGCATGAATATAAAATTTGATATAATGGGTTTCTCCGAAACCAGATTATACCATCATCTATCATAACTGTATGATATGTGAAACTACACTATACTGTATATTCTCAATGTAGGAACACAAGTGGTGGTTGACTGTGTAAGTACTGTTCGTCTGTAGCTCAATGAATAGCACTCACCTACCGCAGGTTTCGGTCACCGAGTCTTGTCTTCAGTGTGTCAGTGTCGGTCTGGACGGTAATAATGGTAAAATATTTGTTGTTTGTTTTTATTGCCCTCCCAATGGTAATATACAGGAGTTTTTGTCATAAATGTATAATGTTTTCATTTATATTTAAAAAAATAATTTTAAACATATATATTTCATGGGTGATGAGAATTTAGATCTCTATCTATCTATCTGTCTATTGCCAGACGCCTCAATCCTGTACGGGGTGGCCACAAACAAATCGCCTCCACGTCGCCCTGTCCCCCGCCATTTCACTGTCCTGCCCCCAACTCACACCCCCTCTCTCACATACCTCTCCACCCAATCCCTCCATCTCATCCTCGGCCTCCCCCTCTCTCTCCCCCCCTCCACCTCACTCACATACACTCTCCTCGTCAGTCTCTCACCCTCCATCCTCTCCACATGGCCAAACCACCTCAGTGTGTTCTTCCTAATGCTTCCTATCACATCCACATCCACACCACAACGCTCCTTTATATCCTCATTTGTCAGCCTGTCTCTCCATGTGACTCCACATGCTCATCTTAAATAACTCATTTCCACTGCTCTCGCTCTTGACTTGTGGAGCAACGTCCAAGCTTCACTTCCATACGTTAAAGTTGGTATCACAATACTATCATGTATTGAATTTTTCACTTCCATGCTCACTTCCCTGTTTCTTATCACTGCTTTCAAGGAACCAGCAACCTTTCTTCCTAGTTGTACCCTTTCAAGCACTTCACCCTCCAAACTTCCATCCTTACTCATCACACTACCCAAGTACTTAAACGAACTCACATTTTCCATTTCCTCACCATCCAACCTCACCGTACATTCATTGACTTCACCTCTCTCACAGACCATCACTTTACTCTTCCCTGCATTCACCTTTAGATTCCGTTTCTTACACACTCTCCCAGACTCATCCACCAAGCCTTGCAGCTCCCTTTCGTCTTCACTCAACAACAGTATCATCTGCAAATAACAGTACAGGGAGTTTCCAAACACCACACTCTCTCACTTGGGTCACTCCAACTTCCACTGGCCTACCTTGTACCTCTTTTATTACCCCATCCATGTACAGATTGAACAACCATGGAGACATGACACATCCCTGTTTCAACCAAACCTTCAAAGAGAAAAATTCACTCAGTTCACCATCCACACGCACTGCAGCCTTAGCACCATCATACATACTCTTCACAGCATTCAACAACGTCCCATCTACTCTATTTATTCTTAATACTTTCCACAATCCTTGTCTATCCATCCAGTCATATGCTTTCTCCAAATCCATGAAAGCCACATACAACTTCTTTCCCTTCTCTAGAAACTTTTCCACTAAAGATCTAAGAATGAATATCTCATCTACACAACCTCTCCCCTCCCTAAAGCCTCCCTGTTCTTCTCCAACTAATTCTTCTGTTCTTTCCCTGACTTTTTCAATACCATACACTTTTGCTATTACACTAAGAAGACAAATGCCCCTATGACTACCACACACTTCTTTTTCCCCTTTTCCTTTGTACAAAGGAATAATTATACCTGACTTCCAATCCTCTGGGACTCTACCTTCCTCCCAGGCCAATCTGCACATCTTCCACATCCATTCTACTACTATTATGACTGCATGATCTCATAAAGAATAATATTGATATGCCTACAACTGCAGTCATGTTTTCCCACAATAACCAGACCAACACGCATTTAACAGAATTCTGCAACAATTTTAGATAATATATGGATTATCCAGATTATGTATAAAAATCTAGCTATATAACGTACTCTTCTATCAGTGACCACTTTCCTGTTTCTCGCAATTCAAGGTTTCAACTGGACGTACTCATCAACAAATGCATAAGGTCCACAAAAGGTTAGTTTCCATGCGAAATAAAGATAAATTTTTAAACTTCCTTAATTCCACTAAGTGGGATGATCTTTTTTCCCAGACCTGTCCTAATATTGCATACGATTGTTTCTATCAGAAATTTAACGACATATTTGCCCTAACATTTCCAGAAACAACATTTGCTCTAAAAAGGGATCAGTTGGAATCAGAGCCTCGATCTGCGAGAAGAATAGGTTGGCAAGACTTGCTGGTAAATGGCCTGTTACATATGATGCTTATTTTGAGACATACCGCAATAAGTTAACTACAATTATCCAACATGCAAGGAAGCAATATTTTAATAATAAACTTAACACCGAACACGGAAATCCCAAGAGCACGTGGAAGGTTTTGAATGAAATTTTGTGTAGGAAAAACAAATGCATCCACAATAGTTCTGACATGAATTTTGATAACATCTCGAACATTAGTAATGCATTCCATCAACATTTTGTAAACACTGAGAGGTCAGGGAGGGACAAGTTTCATCAAGTATCTACTGTACCTCTGCCACCAGACTTCATCACTCTGGTTACCTCCTGTAACTCTACAAGAAATGCTAGATATTATTAGTAATTTGAAATATACTGCCTCGAGTTATGATGAAATTCCTGTTTCTATAGTTAAATCTTCCTCCCAAATAATTAGCCCTATTATAGTCCATATTATCTTTTAAAACTGGTGTTTTCCCTGACGCTTTGAAAATTGCTCGTTTACTCCAGTTTACAAAGCTGGTAAAAAGGAAGACTTTAACAGTTATAGACCTACATCAGTCCTGCCTGTAATAAGTAATCTATCTGAGAGAGCTACATGTTCGAGACTTGTCCCGTTCCTTCTTGGTAATAATCGTATTAATCCTCAGCAGCGTGGTTTCCTTCAGAATAAATCAACAGAAGAGGCTTTAGTCATTTTTATGAATATAATCAATGAATCATTGGAAAGAAAAGAACACGCTGTTGGGGTTTTTATAGAAATGCTAACGCTTTTGATTCGTTAGATCATGATATACTACTTGATAAACTGAAATATAATGGTGTAATAGGTATTCCCCTTAAATTGTTTTCTTCCTACTTAAGTAACAGGAAACAATTTGTCGTTTATAACCATGAATGTTCCAGTTGCTTAAATATCTCAGCAGAAGTTCCTCAAGGGTCAATCTTGGGCCCTTTGCTATTTTTAGTTTATATTAACGATCTTGTCAATGCCAGTGACAAATTAAAATATTTTACGTATGCTGATGATGCAAATATTTTAATGTCTCATGAAAATGTACACAGCTTGTTTAGTATGTTAAATAATGAACTTGAAAAATTAAATAATTGGATTATTGCAAATAAATTAGTACTGAACATATCCAAGACTCACTATATTCACTTTTATAGAATGACTACAGCTGAAACCTTACAACACTTAGTAATTGGAGGTCATAATATAAGCAAACAATTAACGACTAAATTCCTGGGTGTCAACAGTGACTATAAATTAAAATGGAAAGAACATAAACTGGGGGTAAACAGTCAGACTGCCAAAACATATGGTATATTGTATAAAACACGTGAAATGCTTACCTCCTCTGCACTTCGAAGTGTGTACCATTCCTTTGTATATCCATGTCTTATATATGGTATTGTTGTACGGGGTGGTGCAAGTCAAGCTTGTAAAAATCCCTTGGTTGTAATTCAGAAACGGATAGTAAGAACTATTTCTTATTTTTTAAAAAATATGATTCAACTAGCAATGCATTTAACCCATATCTGCCCGATTTTTTTTTCTGAGAGGCTTAGATTTTTCTATATTTCTAGCCTTAGTATGAAGTAAATAATTTGCCAAAGGACTTTGTTAAATTCTAAATATCATAGTAAGCACAGAATAAGGTGGGACATACAGTATATGTCACACTAGGCAAATACGAGTACATTTCTAGTTATACTGGAAAATAGTATGTGTTGCTATGTAAACATGTTTATTTGTATTTATACAAGTTATATATCACAATTTCTCATTTTTCTGCAATACTTGAAACTATGAAAAAAAAAAATACAATTTACAAAAATTTGCCACCAAAATATTCTGTTTACTTGGTGTGAAAGAGAAGTTTGCAAGGTATGCAGAGTCCTACATTACATTTACTACACTTACTTGGTGTGAAAGAGAAGGTTGCAAGGTATGCAGAGTCCTACATTACATTTACTACACTGACTAGATGGAGTAGCAACCGTGGCTCAGTGGGCTAGAGCGCTCCGCTTTGACCGAAGGGTTGGAGGATCGAATCCACCCAAGGGTCATTAGTAGACATCAAGAAAGTCATCCGGTCATAAAATGCTACACACGCAAATCCAAAAGTCCTCTACCCAAGGGCAACGCCTTAGCCCTTCGGGGATACCAGGCATAAAACCAGAACACACACTGACTAGATGGAACTTTTTGACATCCATCACCTGCACATCATCGTCTTTTCTTTCCTGGTGTTTCTATAAGGTAATGTTCTATTCCATCATAACGAGTATCCTCCATCACACGTTTATCATCTTTTCCTGAGTAAGACCGAGGCCTTCCTTTACTTTTGCGGGCTTACCATACCGAGTAAGGTAGGTTTCAACAATTTGTTCCTTGAATTCACACTATTTCAGGTTGCCCCCAGACTTCTTATACAACAACGAAGCATTCTGTACAGTCACATCAATCAACCATGTAAATATGCACCACCACCGCTTTCTTCCTCAAAGCGCTATTCGATACTTGTTCACATTTTGGTCTTGCCTGTCAGTTCCTCCCATGTGCTGATTGTATTCTTGGATGATCTTTGGGCAGTCAACTTCTATATTCTTTTTCTCTTTCTGGCAATATCTTTTCACTTTACTTGAAGAATTACTTGTGTGAATTGTCGAAGCTATTGTCACGACTGAATTATCCATCCATCTACATACAGCAATCTTGTTTCCCATGTAAACAAAATATTCGGTGCTTCCTCTCTTCTGTTTCTTCATCATTTGTACAGACTTCAAAGGGCAACTCTTACATCTGTTTTCTCTTTTTGTTCCTGTACCCCCATATTTCTGTTTTGAAGTACCTTCAGCAATGGAAAAGAAGTGAAGAGATTATCAAAGTAAAAGTTATAAGGAAGATCTCTCTTATCTTCTGGCAATGAGTCAATAATGGTTAGTAACAAGCTAGAGACTATAAATCCAATCACATAAAGTACATGTGTAAAGTGAGGATGGAAGAAATGCGAGTATAAATGGCTTGGGAATGGCTGGGAGAAGGAGGGAGGTGAGAAGACAGGAAGAAATCAATAGGATAGAAGTTGTGGAAGCAATGAAGAAAGTCAAATTGGGGAAAGCCTCAGGAATTGATGGAGTGTGTGGTGATATGCTGAAGCATGGGGAGAGATAGTAGTAGAGTGGATGTGGAAGATGTGCAGACTGGCCTGGGAGGAAGGTAGAGTCCCAGAGGATTGGAAGTCAGGTATAATTATTCCCTTGTACAAAGGAAAAGGGGAAAACGAAGTGTGTGTTAATTATAGAGGTATTTGTCTTCTTGGTGTAATAGGAAAAGTATATGGTAGGATACTTATTGAAAGAGTTAGGGAAAGTACAGAGGAATTAGTTGGAGAAAAACAGGGAGGTTTTAGGAAGGGGTGAGGTTGTGTAGATCAAATATTAATTCTTAGATCTTTAGTGGGAAAGTTTATAGAGAAGGGAAGGAAGTGGTATGTGGCTTTCATAAATTTGGAGAAAGCCTATGACAGGGTGGATAGACAAGGATTGTGGAAAGTATTAAGAATATATGGAGTAGATGGGAAGTTGTTGAATGCTGTGAAGAGTATGTATGATGGTGCTAAGCCTGCAGTGCGTGTGGATGGTGAAATGAGTGAATTTTTCTCTTTGAAGGTTGGGTTGAAACAGGGATGTTATGTCTCCATGGTTGTTCAATCTGTACATGGATGGGGTAAGAAAAGAGGTACAAGGTAGGGCAATGGATGTCGGAGTGGCCCTGGTGAGAGAGGGTAGTGTTTGGAAACTCCCTGTACTGTTGTTTGCAGAGGATACTCTGTTGTTGAGTGAAGATGAAGGGGAGCTGCAAGGCTTGGCGGATGAGCTTGGGAGAGTGTGTAAGAAACGGAATCTAAAGGTGAATGCAGGGAAGAGTAAAGTGATGGTCTTTGAAAGAGGTGAAGTCAGTAAATGTATAGTGAGGTTGCATGGTGAGGAAATGGAAAATGTGAGTACGTTTAAGTACTTGGGTAGTGTGATGAGTAAGGATAGAAGTTTGGAGGGTGAAGTGCTTGAAAGGGTACAACAAGGAAGAAAGGTTGCTGGTTCCTTGAAAGCAGTGATAAGAAACAGGGAAGTGAGCATGGAAGTGAAAAAGTTACTACATGACAGTATTGTGATACCAACTCTACGTATGGAAGTGAAGCTTGGACGTTGTTGGAAGGACACAAGTCAAGAGTGAGAGCAGTGGAAATGAGTTATTTAAGAGGAGCCTGTGGAGTCACATGGGGAGACGGGCTGACAAATGAGGATATAAAGGAGCGTTGTGGTGTGGATGTGGATGTGATAGGAAGCATTAGTAGGAACACACAGAGGTGGTTTGGCCATGTGGAGAGGATGGAGGGTGAGAGACTCACGAGGACAGTGTATGTGAGTGAGTTGGAGGGAGGAAGAGGGAGGGGGAGGCCGAGGATGAGATGAAGGGATGGGATGGAAAGGTATATGAGAGAGGGGTGTGTGAGTTGGGAGCAGGGCAGTGAAATGGCGGGGGACAGGGCGACGTGGAGGCGATTTGTTTGTGGCCACCCCGTGCGGGATTGGGGCGTCTGGCAATAGATAGATATATAGACGTAAATCACAATCATGATTCAAAAGGACGTGAAATTAATCTCATTATCTCACCAGTTACAACACTTACCAGCAAACGTCATATACTGTATACTGTGCAGGACCAGTTATGTGGACCTGCCTACCTTATCACCTTAAAACTAATAATAATTTTAGCTTCTTTAAACAGGCAACTAAACTCAAAATTATGAGTGGGTTCTTAAACATTAATTAAGAAATACGTTGTAAAAAAGTTTGTTTCATAAATTAATAATTTTGTATTGTCAGAGACAGATGAACCAAGTTATTTTTAAATGCTTATCAGGTGTGTAAAAGAGCCATCGGCTCATCAAACCTGGCCAGTATGGTTTCTTCTATGTATTTACAATATATGTCTGTATGTTACTCTGGCTAATAAAAAATTGACTTTGAATTGACTCTGACTTTGATATCAGTCGTAATATCATACAGTTTTGCATCATACTTGGGTATGGAGATGTGGGACCTTTGGGCCACCATCGTGGTGTATGTGCTACCGTGTACGTGGAGTGATCACAGCCCTGCTTTGCCTTCCCTTCACATTTGGAACAATCGTTACCCACTATTGTTATGCTGGTACAAACTTGGTTTCCTAGGGTTCTTGTAAACAGGAAGGAACAAACAAAACACATATCTGATACACTCTAATGGAACAAGGTGGGCACAAAAACTCACAGTGGTGATACCGCAGGTTTATTAGTATTCTTCCACTCTAGGTAAAACCCTAGCACATTAACCCTGAGACACAGAAACAATGTGAGGGAAGTGGTCAGTCTGGGATACGGGGTCTCGAATTAGAGGTCCTTTTTAAGGACCTCTAATTCGAGTGCACTAGGTAGGTCGCTGCAAGTCTATACGCCGACAAACAGGGGAGACCCAGGAGTTGAGTTTGCATCTGTACTGTAGTGTGTTGTTAAAAGTGTATCAGGACGACAAAAGGCCAAAATGGAGGGACTACGACTCTTGTTCTGAAAGGGAGGAACCCCGATATTTAGTTCTCCCTAAGAACCTGGGGGACAGATATTAGTGTGTATTATTCCCAAAGTGGGAACACAGGGAGGTTAGAAGTGAACCAAGAAAGTCGGGAAAGCAAGGTTATACAATGATCCATCCAATATATTACCACTATGCTGGGAATCAAACCCAAGACTCTCAGGTGATGTCGCCGGGATCTGTTTTCCAGGTGCAGGGGGTAGGAGACTGAGGGGGTGTGGAAGGGGCAGCACAGGAAGAGAGGCAACTCCTGGGATCGGGGTGTCTTGCAGCAGTCAGTCCGGACCCAGGATACGTCGTGGCTTCTCCAGGGCTGAACCGCTTTGAGCCAGTTCAGATGGTGGGGAGGGACGTCGTGGCTTCTCCTTAGCTGAACCGTGCCGAGCCAGTTCGGTACACAAGGCGGGATGTCATGACTTCTGAGCTGAATCGCGTCGAGCCAGTTCATTTGGTGGGAAGGGACGTCGTGGTTTCTCCATAACTGAATTGCGTCGAACCAGTTCAGTGGATAAGGAGGGACATTGAGGTTTCTCCAGAGCTGTAAGTTAGAAGGGATGTCGTGGCTTCATCGGGACTGAACTGCATTGAACCAGTTTAGGATGGACATTGCGTCAAGCCCAAGCCAATGGTTTGCTTCGAGCCAAACTGGTGTCAGAGAAACATCGAGCATTCTCATTAGTACTGCATCGAGCAAGTACTGGACAGAAGAGCTCTGGTCGTTTGCAGTATTTTTGGCTCTGGCTGCGCCGATGGATGGCCTCTGGCTCGGGGTGAGGGGCGGCTAATGGTGGGGTGTGCATGATCTCCATGTCCCTCTTGCTCAAACGCTCCTATGGTAGCTATCTTGGTGGTGGGACCAGGCTGTCTCCCATCTCGTTGGAGATGATTTCTATGGTAGTAGCTGGGGCGAGGACTGTGGCAGGTGACCTCGTCCCGGGCATTTTACTAAACTTCCAGCGGAAGTACTCACATAGTTAAATAGGTTATGGAAGAGTTGTCTAATAGGTGTTTTGTAAAACTGTCTTTCACCAATTTCGCCAACATTGCGCTGAAACGTGTAAGAAACCGCCCATTTGAGCAAAAAAGTTGAGTCAAGTGTGTGAGCAGCCTTGACTTGGCATCAGGATTAAAAGCCCCTAGACTGATGGCATAGTCAGTCTAAATAAATTACGTATCGTCTCAAAGTGTGCTTTAATATACGGCAAGTGGGACAAAACACTTCTGTTAGCGAAACTAATAATATAAGCAAGCTTGATCACACACACACACACACACACACACACACACACACACACACACACACACACACACACACACACACACACACACACACACACACACACACACACACACACACACAGGTAACTTGCTTGCTAATGTGGATGCCTACAATGTAATAATTCTTCATCCTACTGTGATTGTTGTATCATGACAACAATTCATCCTACTTTCGCCTCAGTTTATCTCTAAACTTAATCACATTGCAGTGACATTGTGACTAATAACCAGGGAGATTTATTCCTAACTCATAATTCAGAATTATACATCATAATCCAGAATTATCAAATGTCGTGCAATCACGAGCAAGGAAGGGGGCCATCTAACATGTGGCAGGTGGCTGAGCACAGCACTAAATCTGAGCTATCTTGGAAATTATTTAACCTACAGCAGATGTATGCACGTCATTGTAAAGCTTATGATGCGAAATGTGTTGCTTAAATGGTTCTTCTCACATTAAGCTGCTTTACTGATAAACAAACAAACAAAAACAATAATAATTGCCAAAATCTTTTTCGAACCTGAGCTATCTTGGAAAGTATTAGAGGAACAGAGGATTTACGCATATCGCAGGGAAGGTCGTAGAAAAGCTTTGGTTGACATTTTAGTAAATTTTCTCATAATCACAAGGAAAGAAAAACGTCAGTGCCAAATAAGCAGCAGGACTCATTTTTTGTCAAAAACTTTTAAAGCGCTGGTAGGCCTAAACCCAGCGTTGGAGAGTTTATGGGAAGTAATTGGTGGTACTGAAGAGTTTTATTTGTAAAAAATACCACTTTTTACCTGAAGGAGCCATAAACCAACAAAATGAGCCGTACAGGTCGAAAGTCTAAAAAAAGTGACAATTATACTTTCCTAGGATACCTTTAAATTTGACAATGTACATCAGCATCAGGCTAGTGCGATGGCATAATCTTTCTTTTTGCTAAAGTACATGTTATACAAACCATGCTTACTGAAACATGTTCGACTCTTTCAAGTTTGGTCAAGTATAAAATCATACAGACTATGTCTGTCTATCTATCTATTACCATACGCCTCAGTCCCGCACGGGGTGGCCACAAACAATTCGCCTCCATGTCACTCTGTCCCCCGCCATTTCACTGCCCTGCTCCCAACTCACACACCCCTCTCTCATATACCTTTTCACCCCATCCCTTCATTTCATCATCGGCTTCCCCCTCCCTCTCCCCCCCCTCCACCTCACTCACATACACTCTCCTCGTCAGCCTCTCACCCTCCATCCTCTCCACATGGCAAACCACCTCAGTGTGTTCCTCCTAACGCTTCCTATCACATCCACATCCACACCACAACGCTCCTTTATATCCTCATTTGTCAGCCTGTCTCTCCATGTGACTCCACAGGCTCCTCTTAAATAACTCATTTCCATTGCTCTCACTCTTGACTTGTGTCCTTCCAACAACGTCCAAGCTTCACTTCCATACGTTAGAGTTGGTATCACAATACCGTCATGTGGTAACTTTTTCACTTCCATGCTCACTTCCCTGTTTCTTATCACTGCTTTCAAGGAACCAGCAACCTTTCTTGTTGTACCCTTTCAAGCACTTCACCCTCCAAACTTCCATCCTTACTCATCACACTACCCAAGTACTTAAACGTACTCACATTTTCCATTTCCTCACCATCCAACCTCACTGTACATTCACTGATTTCACATCTCTCGCAGACCATCACTTTACTCTTCCCTACATACACACTCTCCCAAACTCATCCACCAAGCCTTGCAGCTCCCCTTCGTCTTCACTCAACAACACAGTATCATCTGCAAACAACAGAACAGGGAGTTTCCAAACACTACCCCCTCTCACCAGGGCCACTCCAACATCCACTGGCCTATCTTGTACCTCTTTTATTACCCCATCCATGTACAGATTGAACAACAATGGAGGCATAACACATCCCTGTTTCAACCCAGCCTTCAAAGAGAAAAATTCACTCGGTTCACCATCCACACGCACTGCAGCCTTAGCACCATCATAGATACTCTTCACAGCAGTCAACAACTTCCCATGTACTCCATATATTCTTAATACTTTCCACAATCCTTGTCTATCCACCCTCTCATATGCTTTCTCCAAATCCATGAAAGCCGCATACAACTTCTTTCCCTACTCTAGAAGCATTTCCACTAAAGATCTAAGAATGAATTTTTGATCTACACAACCTCTTCCCTTCCTAAAACCTCCCTGTTTTTCTCCAACTAATTCCTCTGTTCTTTCCCTAACTCTGTCAATAAGTATCCTACCATACACGTTTCCTATTACACTAAGAGACAAATGCCATTATGATTACCACACACTTCTTTTTCCCCTTTTCCTTTGTACAAGGGAATAATTATACCAGACTTCCAATCCGTCGGAACTTAACCTTCCTCCCAAGCCAATCTGCACATCTTCCACATCCACTCTACTACTATCTCTCCCCCATGCTTCAGTATTTCACCACACACTCCATCAGTTCCTGAGGCTTTCCCCAATTTGACTTTCTTCATTGCTTCCACAACTTCTATCCTACTGATTTCTTCCTGTCTTCTCACCTCCCTCCTTCTCCCAACCATTCCCTAGCCACTTATACTCGCATTACTTCCATCCTCTATGTTCAACAGTTCCTTAAAGTGTTTTCTCCATCTGCTCACTTTTTCTCCCTTCTCAACTAGTAATCTACCATTTTTATCTTTCACTCTGTGCTGACTTCACTGCCACCCTGTCTTACTCTCTTCGCCTCTTTCCAGAATATTTACTTACAGTCCCTCCACTTTATACTCAAATTCCTTCCAAATTCCACATCCACTCTCTGCCTACTGTCTCTCACTCATCTTTTCACCTCTCTCTTCCTTTCTACATATAACTCTCTCTTCCGCCTCTCAACTTCTTCCACGCCCCTATTTCTCATCCATTCATTGTATGCTTTCTTCTTTTGTGCCACAGCATGTCTCACCTCTTCAGTCCACCACGCTGTTCCTTGCATCCCCCTCCGTCTTCTCATCACCCCACACACCACATCACATGCTGCACATATTCTTCTGTGAATATCCTGCACACACCTTTCACGTCCCCATCTGCTCCAATTCATATTTACCCAATTGTTCCTCCACTTCTCTCTTATATTCTGCCTTTTTCTCATCCTCTTGTAACCTTTCCACTCTCCTTGCAACTACTCCTTCCCGTCCGTCCCTTCTTCTATTTCTCCATCTTGATTGGATCTTGATTCTGGCCCCCACCAAGTAGTGGTCAGAAAGTCCACTACCCGAACCTCTATAAGCTCTTGCATCTATTACACATCTTCGCATCCTGTCATCCACACACACATAATCAGTCATTGCCTTCCTTTCATTCAGTTCACCACCCACCCTTCTCATCACTCACCATGTATACCTGCGGATCATTTTGTGCCTGAAGAGGGTATTGGCTATCACCAACCCCCTCCCAGGACAAATGTCCACTAACACACTGCCATTCTTATTTATCTCAGTAAGCACACCCCACTCACCAACTACTCCATCCACCTTCACATTCCCTACTTTACCATTTATATCACACTGCTTGCACGATCTTGCGTTGGCGCATACACGCACACATTCGCCCACATTTGTATTCCAACTTTCAATCTTACCCACGCACTCCTTGACCCAACTGATCCATACGTTCTTATGTTCTTCCATCTTCTACTCACATCAATACACACTTCTTCTGCCCTCTCATCTCTCTCCTGCACATATACCCCATCTATACTCCCATTCCCTCACACTCTTTCCTATCCATTTAGTTTCAGTTACTCCACATACTGTACATCCACTTTCGCATCCTCAAGCACCTGAACAATCTCTGTCTCTTTCACCTCATCATTCGCACCCCTTACAGTACATTCCATGTTGCGATCCGTACCATGTCCATTGTCCGGTCCTTGGTCGTCATCTTTTGGTCAGTCCTTGTCTGAGGCTTCTTGTTCGTCTTTTTAGTTAGCTGTTTTCCGGGAGGGGCACTAACCCTCTGCCAACCCTTTTAGTCGCCTCGTACAACAAGCAGGGACACTGGGGGAGTATTCCTGAAAAGTCCCCTACCCCCGGGGGGGGTATTTGTAAGAGCTGCTGAAGCGACCCCCCCCCTCTCTCTCTCTCTCTCTGTAATCTTCCAAGTCATCCTGCTGTTTGACCTTCATTGGTGGATGGGTAGGTTGGTCAGCAGATGCAGGTGGATGGCTGGGTTAGGTGGATGGGTGGATGGGTGGGTTGGGCAGGGTGGAGTGTTAGGGGTGTTTATTGTTGGCGGACGTGTGGGGTGGGTAGGTCAGTGCATGGGATGGTTGGGGTAGTTTTTGTGGGTGGTTATCTGGGCGAGTGAGTGGTCAGGGCGGAATAGATGGGTGGGCATGGTGGGAACGATGATTGGAAAAGGCGGGTGGGTGGGCTGGGTGGATAGGTTCGTTGGTGGATGGGTGAATTTTGTTGGTGGACGGGCGGATATGTACAGTAGTTCCCGAAGGATAAGACATAAGATGGTATTATATTGCTAGTAATATTGTAGTTTCCCGAAGGACACGGCAGAAGATGGGATAATGTTGTTAGTATAACATATCATTGTTCTAATGCTCGCAAAACTGCCGATCCAGAAAAGTATTATACATACTGTCAGATTGTACAGACATTTAGTATGGTTGTAGAGCACAACACCAAAGCTACTTTATCTCGGAAACTTAATAAGCTACAGCGGATCTATGCACACAATTAGAAAGCATATGAAAGATTAATGGTGTGTCTTAAGTGTCTAACAAAGTTCGCCAACATAACTCTGAAAGGCGCCAAAGTACCAGTTTGCTAATAAAGATTTAGTCAAATGTGTGAGCAGCCATACTTTGGCACCAGGTTCCAAGGCACCTAAGCTCATAGTATATACATTCTAAAGTAAGAAGTATCGTTGTATATTGTGCTTTAATATCAGGCATGTGCGATTAAGCACTGCTGTTGAGAAAACCAACAACATTAGAAAGGTTGCTTGCCGAAACATGTATCACACTCTCTTGTGTGGATGCCTATGTCTAATCCAACATCCAATCCTATGTCGCCCCATAGAGCAGCGTAGGAGGCCGGGGCTAGGCAAGTTGGTTCTGAGATTTAAAATGAAAGTGACCAGCCTCACTCATCCCTGAGCGACATTATGTGAGCAATAAACCCCAACCAACCCCTTGGATATAAATCTACACAGGCTCAATCCGACTGGAGCACCTTAATTATCCACTAAACCACCAGGCGCCATAAATTGGTTATATGGTTACCACCCAGCGTAGTAAATGGTTTCCTGGTGTACAGGAAACCATTTGGCTTGTCACTCATTGTAGTCACCCATAGGCAGAAGGAAGAGGAAAGAATGAAGGAAAGAATGACAGAAGAGGGGGTGTAGGATGCCTATAACTTAATTTTTCTCTCTAGTGTATGTGCATCATAACAAAAATCCTATCATATTTCAGCTCTGTATCCAAACGTAATCAGACTGGAAGCTCATTGTCATTAATAACCAAGGAAGCTCATCGAAATTCACTGAACTGCAACGTATTATAGTTGTTTGTGCAGGTGAAAACGGTAATATGGATTAGAGTGTTAGAACATGCCAAACTCTTATCTTATAAAACATTAATGGGTTCTATGAACATCAATGGAGAGCTTGTAAAAGAAACTAACATGACTTATGTGACTTTTCCTAAAATTTTTCGGTATGAAGAAAAGGTTGATATAATGTGTAACCAAAGAGTATCCAATAAAAGAAAAAAAAAATCAAAATGAAGCATGTCTTTGTACACAGACGGAAAGGAGTAGACTGTAGCACCAGTCAAACGGGGCAGTACATCCGAGGTGGATGGCAAGCTGATGATGGGGAGAGCTGGAGCTCCCATTTAACCAGCCCTCAGGACTTGATCCTGACCATCTCCCTTTGGTGAACATTTTTCTTTCTTTTACACAGAGAGTAGGCCAGCATACTCTCTTAATACCTCTACCTTGAACTGTCTACACCACACTACATCAAGCTATCACACCTTCTATTCCCACTCCCTTTAACAATGGCCACTGCCTTATTACTATCAAACGAGGTGGTACCTTGGACTACCACCACAGGCAGGGTAGGGCTGGCAGCACAGGGTCCTCCCGGTCACCATCAAGCGACTGTGTAGGCAGCGACTGTTACAATTTTAGTTAGTTCATTTTTTCCTACAGTACGTATCCCATCTGGCGCTATTCCTCACAGAACCACAAATCTCATCCTCTACCGAAATATCCCCATTTTGTGTTTCCTGGTTACCGTCTCCTCGCAAACTTCCATAACACAGGTGGCACCTGTTATCTCAATATGCAGTTAACATTATCTTAAACTTCACTTCATGCAGTTTTGATTACTCATTGTATAAACTAAACTGTCTATATATTACCAAATATATCTGTGCAGTACAGTATATTGGTCCCCAGTGCTTCTTCAAAACCCAGTGTATTTGACTCCATATCCAAACAGCTGAGTAACCTTAACCTTGCCCTGAGCACCGATATTACCATTTTGGGAGATTTTAATGTACATAATGTTGAATGGTTATTGCATTCTGCCAGGACTGACGATGCTGGTCCAGAGTGTGAGCTGTTTGCAGAATCGTTTAAGCTCACACAGCTGGTAAAGTAACCAATAATAATCCTGACCATAATGCCCATCTCTTGGATCTATTCCTGACAAATAATCCAGAATAATACAGGATAGAGGTACTATCACCACTTGGATCCTCTGACCACACTCTCATCAAAGCCTCATTAGTTAGCCCCCCACACCTCCCCATTCTGAACCTGTCAGTGTGACCCAGTGGCACTTTGATAGGGCAAACTGGGATGGATTTAGAAATTATCTTGCGACATTCCATGCCATTCTTTCTTCTCTAGTGATCCAATTCTACGTAGTCCCACATTTGCGACTTAATACTATCTGGTATGGATTTATTCATGCCAAGTCAACAGTTCACTAAAAGATTGAACTCTCCAAAATGGTTTGATAACAACTGTGCCAGAGCAACAGCCCAAAACTCATTAGCATTTTAAAATAAAAAACATTGGAATCACTCTCTCAATTTAAAATTGGTAGAAACCATGCAAAAGCTATAGTAAATCTCGCTAAATCAATCTTTCTTCAAAATCAAGCATCAAAACTACTTAACAACCTTAATGACAATAGAATATTCTGGTCAACTCATTTCTTTCAATAGTAACTTTAACAAGTCATCATCCATTCCCCAAATATAATCTTCAGATGGCAATATTACAAGTGAACCACGTGAGAAAGCAGATATATTTGCACGTACATTTCCCAGAAATTCTATCATAGAGGAAGTCAGCCAGAACATCCCAGTACTAGAACTTTACTCTCCCGAAATTGTTCCACTTAAAATTCAGACAAGATACATAAAATCCATCTTAGACAATTTACCTACCAACAAAGCTCCAGGACCAGATGGAACTCCTCCAATTGTTTTGAAAAAGTGTTCCCCAGAACTTGCCTCTGTTCTTGCCAAATTATTCAGACTATGCATACGTACTTCTTCATTCCCTAATTCATGGAAACAAGCCAATATCCGCCCAGTTACAAAGAAAGGATGTTCCTCAGACCCCTTTGATTACAGACCAATAGCGGTCACATCTTCTCTTGGTAAAGTATTTGAAATTTTAATTAATAGGCACATAGTTAAACATCTTGAATCCAACAACTTAATTAGTGATAGACAATATGATTTTCGCCAAAAAAGATCCGCCATTGACATACTCAGTCTCCTGACTCATACCATCCATCAGTCAATCGACCTACATAGAGAAACTCATGCAGTAACCCTTGATATTTCTAAAGCTTTCAACGAATATGGCACCATTCCCTGCTGTCCAAATTCCCTTGCTGTGGACTAACGTCTTTTGTTCCTCTGCTTTCCTCATATCTCAGCGACAGAAAAATAAAAGTGGATGAAGATATATTCCACTTTCCTTTCAATTAACGCTGGTGTGCCACAGAGATCAGTTCTGGCGCCAACCCTGTTCCTGGTTCATATTAATGATCTCTTATCTGTCACCCACAATCCCATCCATTCATATGCAGACGACTCAACACTTCATAGTTCATTTACACTCAAACACCCATTTACAAAGTCAAATATCTCTAACTCTCAACTCAGTACAGCCATCTCCAAAAAAAAAAAATTATCTACGATCAGTGAATGAGGACAAAACAACCATGTTTCATTTAATGCTAGACAAACCAAATACTGTATATACAATTTACTAATAGACAGATATTGCCAGATTCATATATTACCTTCAATACTACTAATATTCCTATCCCCCAAAATATTGAAATTCTCAGTGTCTCACTTGGAAATGCCCTCAGCTGGACCTCTCATATCAGATCACTTGTTTAAACTGCCTCAGAGAAACTTGGATTATTGTACAGAGTCAGTAACTTCTTCACCGACAAGCAGTTAGCTATATGTATAACAGTTATGTGCGCTCTCAGCTTGAATATTGCTCACCCTTGTGGAGTGGATGTGGAGAGGTTGCATTAACCCGAGGCATCCCGTCGACATATGGGTACGTTGCAACATTTTGCATTTGCCAGTCCCATCGACGTACTAGTACGTCGCGCAATTGCAAGGTTCATAATTTGCACAATTTTCAATTTCTGCGTTTGATTTTTCGTACGTATACACAGGACACCTTCCTCTATTCCTCTACAAGATGCCAATCAGGGACAATGCCTTACACTGCATAACCTCACCCCCCCTGCACGCCATTGTCTCGACAATTCACCTGTTACCAGTGACTTGGCCAATAAAGACATTCAGGGCCAAAGTGATTCCCCAATCGATGACAATGTTGAAGACAAAGTTTACATAGCATTAGAGGAAGAAATAGTCAGAAATAATGATCAGGTAATGTGGCAAAAAAAGGTCAGGTATGGTGATGAGTTAGTGAGTGAAACAATGCTTATAATGCCTATATTACTGTTTGAAAACCAATATACTCTCGTACTACATATAAATTCGTACCAAGTAAATAAATAATTACCGTTTATGAGTGGTGTGAAATGGTTACCCTCCCATAGAACTCGTTTTCTTTGATGCCAGCCTGTTAGAAAACCCAGTAAGGAAAGGAGGTACTGCTACCTGGATCGAGTATTTTAAACCTCAGGTGAGTGATTTCTCTATGAATTTTCGATGTTTCTCACCAAAAGTGGAGGTTTTAGCCAAAAAAAAAAAAAAATGAAAATACCTCGGGATTGGGGGGTGTTGAAGGTGCGAAATAGCTCGAGACGTGACAGGTTAAAACAACTATAGAAAATTCAGAACAAAGCTGCTGCAATTATTAATAACCCTGCTATTATAAATATACTACCTCTTCTACAAGTAAGAAGGAATGTTGCCTCCCTTCCATTACTTTACAGATATTTTCATGGGAAATGCTCAGACGAAGTAGTGTCCTTTGTGCCACCTCTCCATGCCTTCGCTCGTGCTACACGGGCATCTGGTAGCGCTCATGACTGGAATGTCACTCAGCCATATTGCAAAACTTCTGCCTATTAGAATTCTTTCATTCCCCGAACTGCATCTCTCTGGAACTCGCTTTCCCAGAGTTGTTTCCCTCCAAACTTCAACCTACAGCTGTTCAAGTCCAACTGTTACAGATATTTTATGAATGGAGGACACCAGTAATTTGGTGTATGGATTATTTTTTTATTCATTTGTTTTCCTTCCTCTGTTCTGCTATTTAAAAAAAAAAAAAAGTAATAGATGCTAATGGATTGACTTCCATAGTTCAACAAAATAATAATAAATATGCCAAAAAAAAAAAAACAATGTTCGAGAGAGCTCATAATGCCAGCAAGTAAGAACATTATCAGATACACAATCAAGTATGTCAAGTTAATGCTGAAAAGTGGCAAAAACGAGGGATATTCTTACACATGTAATCAGGAATGAATGGTAAAGTAGGAAATGTGAAGGTGGATGGAGTAGTTGGTGAGTGGGGTGTGCCTACTGAGATAAATAAGAATGGCAGTGCTTTAGTGGACATTTGTGCCGGGAGTAGGTTGGTGATAGCCAATACCCTCTTCAGGCACAAAATGATCCACAGGTATACATTGAGAGTGATAAGAAGGGTGGGTGGTGAACTGAATGAAAGGAAGGCAATGATTGATTATGTGCATGTGGATGAACGGATGAGAAGATGAGTAATGGATGCAAAAACATATAGAGTTGGGGAAGTGGACTTTCTGACCACCATCAAATTCCAAGTAAAATGGAGAAATAGAAGAGGGGAAGGATGGGAGGAAGGAGTAGATGCACGGAGAGTGGAAAGATTACAAGAGGATGAGAAAAGGACAGAATATAAGAGGGAAGGGGAGGAACAATTGGGTAAATATGAACTGGAGCAGATGGGGGACGTGGTAGATGTGTGCAAGATATTCACAGAAGAAATATGTGCAGCATATGAGGTGGTGTGTGGGGTGAAGAGAAGACGAAAGGAGGTGGAAGAATCAGCATGGTGGAATGAAGAGGTGAGACAGGCTGTGCTACAAAAGAAGAAAGAATATAATGAATGGATGAGAAATAGGGGCATGGAAGAAGTTGAGAGATGGAAGAGAGAGTTATATGTAGAAAAGAAGAGAGAGGTGAAAAGATTAGTAAGAGAGAGTAAGAAGAGAGTGGATGTGGAATTTGGAAGGAACTTGAGTGTAAAGTGGAGGGACTGTAAGAAAATGTTCTGGAAAGAGGTAAAGAGAGTTACACAGGGTGGCAGTGAAGTTAGTAGGGGAGTGAAAGATAAAAATGTTAGATTACTAGTGAAGAAGGGAGAAAAGTGAGCAAATGGAGAGAACATTTTAACGCCAACACGCCGGGGTTTTTTCGATGTTGCATGCTCCTCGCTATGGGAGATATCCATGACGGAAATAATACCCTTACTTCAAACCATAATATCTGCCAAATTATAAGAGCTAGAGAAAAAATTAAAAATACATAAGAATCATCCCCTCTTCCTCTTTCAAAGGAAAGTATCCCCACGTCTCCAGGTGGTCCCGTCGATAAGTAAGGATAAGTTAAAGTTCAAAGGGTGGTGGGAAGACACTTGGGATGTTGGAGTGGCCCTAGTGAGAGAGGGCAACGTTTGGAAACTCCTTGTACTGTTGTTTGCAGATGATACTGTGTTGTTAAGAGAAGACGAAGGGGAGCTGCAAGGCTTGGTGGATGAGTTTGGGAGAATAAGAAACGGAATCTAAAAGTGTATGTAGGGAAAAATAAAGTAATGGTCTTCGAGAGAAATGAAGTCAGTGAATGTACAGTGAGGTTGAATGATGAAGAAACGGAAAATGTGAGTATGTTTAAGTACGTGGGTAGTGCGATTAGTAAGGATGAAAGTTTGGAGGGTGAAGTGCTTGAAGGGGTACAACAAGGAAGAAAGCTTCCTGGTTCCTAGAAAGCAGTGATAAGAAACAGGGAAGTGAGCATGGAAGTGAAAAATTTAATACATGACAGTATTGTGATACCAAACACTAACGTATGGAAGGGAAGCTTGGACATTGTTGAGGGACACAAGTCAAGAGTGAGAGCAGTGGAAATGAGTTATTTGAAAGGAGCCTGTGGAGTCACATGGAGAGACAGACTGACAAATGATGATGTAAAGGAGCATTGTGGTGTGCATGTGGATGTGATAGGAAGCGTTATGAGAAACACACTGAGGTGGTTTGGCCATGTGGAGAAGATGGAGAGTGTATCAGCTTGTTGGAACCCCACAGCTGATCACCAATATTATATATCAGCTTAGACGTGAGCGCACTGTTCCAAGCAGGTTATCAAGATGTAATGTTCCATCTGGTCGAAGTTCCTTCCAGCTGACACTCTCCACCGATGTCTCTTTCACACACAGGAGATGGTGGGAATCAGTGTAGATTCCCACCATCTCCTGTGTGTGAGAAAGACATAGGAATAGTAGGTAGCGTGTGCAGGTGACAGAAAACTGAGCAGATTTATCTTTATTGGCCACAGAAATAACTGTGACACAGAGAGAACTCAGAGTAATACGTCCCTCTCGTTTGAATGATGTGTGTTCTGCCTCACATCTGCCCCGCTCCCCACTGGGCGTGGTCAGATCAGGATAAAACTGAGGTGCCAATCCTCAGGCATTCTGGGATTTATACAAGAGTAGAAGTAAGTTACAACTCCACCATGCACATTTTACACCTCAATACTGTAGCACCGATTACATTATAATATACCAACAAGGTAAATGTTTCCCCAAGACTTTAAACATATATACAATTCATATTTCTCTATTGGCTTCCCTTACCCTCATGTTTATGCTGAAGAAGTGCTGACTTTCGCAGGTCTAGCACTCATTTTATTCCCACACCACACTTACACTAAAGTGGCATTTCGATTCTTATCTCAACACTACGACACATTTTCTCTAAATATGAATAATATAATATGTACAATAGCGATAGACATGCTCCAATGTAGAAAAAAATGTCAGACACTAGAACATTGCTGGGCCACACCTGTTCGATGTCCCCGTCGACACTGTTGTCCTAATTACCGTGTAGCCTAACCAACGTGTAGGGTAGCTAACTATTCAGGCAAGTCCACTTGTGATCCCTGGGTACAGACCCGTGGTTTTAGTGGGTTTCTCATTCGGCCTCTTAGATAGTAGCCACAAACACAAACACAGGACAAGACCACAATAAGCAGAAGACCAATGCCAGGACCAAAAGAGGAAGGAGAAAGGTTTGAAGGGAGATAAGACAGTACATATGGTTCTAAATCAGTCTTGTTCAGGTGGGAGAGGAATTGTATTCTCTTGAGCACATGAGACAGCCTGTTCACATTCAAGGTAGAAACACTGAATGAAGGTAAAAAGGGTCGTAACTGTGACGAGAAGTTCACCGACAAGGCTAGATGGTGCTTGTTAGGTAGAACTGCTATCTCTTTACTGTGCAACTCACAAAAGTCGGGTGCAACATAGTAACCCTTTACCGTAAGAAACTGGTTTTGTGAGGCACATGTGAGAGTTGTGTCCTCTGTCTCAGGAAAGAAGAAGTATTGTTTCACATGTACATGAGCATGGAAACTGACTTCAATTGAATGGGTTGGAAAGTGCAATGTTGCAGTGCTGAGGAAATGTTTGTGTCCAACAAGGCTATCTTACACTCCTCTACCCCTGACGGAATGAAGACAAAATGGAAAGCAGGACATATTTGGAGATCAAGAAATGAGGCCTTACACTTCTCAAATTCATCCAGTCATTTCTGCTATATACCCTTTGTCATCCGACACAACTAGCACCTCTGGTCTCTCATTCAGAATGACAAGTGTATTGTTAGTAGTAGTAAAAGGGAAAGGAATGAATCGCCATGCATGTTATGTTACAGCATTCCTCATAGGTACAAATATCAGGATGCCATCATGGGTCAAATGGGCCTCTAACAATTGGTAATAATATTCCAGTTGACTCATACCAGAATGTGGCGTAAATCCATGCTTCACCATAGCTACGTCAAGACCGTTGATTAAAATGTGAGTAGGAAGCAATAAAGCATTAACACTCTTCAAACTTGCATCGATTAAGCCGTCCATCATGTTGGCTGTATGCGACTTCCAAAGCAGTGGTCGACCCATCGAGAGGATGTAAGTACTCAGCGATTAACACTAAATTAGTCAGGGTTAGTAGGTTGGTTTGGATGTTGTTCACAACTCCTACGAGATGGTTGGTAGTCTTAAGTATCTCGTTATCTTTGTTAGTGAATTCACCTACAGTAACTGTTCATACGTGTGTACGATTAGCCTGTCATTTGCCTTAGCCGCCAATGCCAAATCATGCATTTGCTTGCACAATTGCACTACTTCCTTGTCTAGCGCTGTACCAAAGAGCTTTTCAGACAGGATACCTAGAATATCCACAAGTCCTCTCTTAGTACGTGCACGGACATGCTGGGAAAGATCAGAATATACATTAGGTAAAGCGATATGCAATTTTGTGAGCCTGTCTGTGAGCCTGTCTATGTGTCCAGTCTGAAGCTCGGTTATACCATGGAAGGTTTGTACCAAAGCTTCACTATCCGAGGTCGTCAACTGTGGGTACAGGTTAAATGACTTCCCTATTTGCAACACTTGCTGTTTGAGGTGAAGCAACCCCTTGGAGACCTCTTTAACAGTATTTGGAGCTCAGAGATATCCTTCCATTGGATATTAGATGCATACTGCATCCTCTACCACCACGACTTCTCCAAGTGGGCTCTTCAGTGCTCCTGGCATCAATGCAGTCGTGTCTGTGTCCGACGTTGTTCCATAGGTCCACTCCAAGCAATGCGAGAGGAGTACAAGCCACAGCCACCACATTTTCTGCAAGAGAAGATACTCCCTTAATCGCTCTTGCTGTCAGGTCATAGCTTGCTGTGATACTCTTGGTTAGGGACAGGTACGGACGACAACATAGACTGCGACGAAGACAGAGGGGACAACACATCAGATGATTGGTTAGTTAGGCCTAGCTCTTGACTTACTGGTTTGATCCTGTCAGCATGTACTATCTCCTGAGTTCCATTAGCATCATCCCTCATTCTATAAGTATGTCCACGCACTCGTTCCACAATGGTGTATGGTCACGGAACTTAGGTCTGACCCTGGAAGTTCTCTCAGGGTTATGGATCATAACCTTCTGGCCTATCTCCAACGTCTTTTCTTGACTACCTTTGTGTTGTTTCGCCATTATCTCCGCTCTTGAGGCTTCGAATCTTTTTCGTACTTCACTATGTATGCGTTGGAACATTGCAAGCTGAACTTTGTTAAAATCCTCTTGATTATACACTGGTGTAGGAGGTCCAGCTAGCAAATAGTAGGGTAACACTTTCTCTTTCCCATAGAGGATGTAATGAGGAGACTTCCCAGTTGACGAATTATCTGAGGAGTTGATAGCCGCCGCCACGTATGGTAACCAGTCTTGCCAATTATCCTCCAATGAGTTGATAGCTGGTCTCAAGACTTCCAGTATTTTCCTGTTTGTCCTCTCTGCAAGGCCATTGCTCTTGGGACTGTAAGGCGTAATAGAGACTTGCCTTACCCCATACGTATGACAGATTTCCTGTAACACTTGGTTACGAAATTCGTTGCCATTATCACTGAGCAATACCTTGGGTGTAGAGTATGGACATATCACTAAGGTTACAAAAGTGTGCACCACCTTCTCTGCAGTTTTCGTCTGTATAGGTGCTAAAACAAGGAATCGCAAAAAATGGTCCACTGCCACCAATACATAGCTTGAGCCTTGATGACTCTTTGGCAACACTAAGAGATCAATGGAGACTGTATCCCACAGTTTTTCTGATAGGGGATACTCCAAAATGGGAGTCAGAGGTCCCATCGTTCCTCGCATTTCTGCGCACTTGACACATTGACTAACGTGGGCGTCTATGTCCTTCCTCATGGTCAGCCAATAATATTTCTTTCTTGCCTCACATATGCATCTGTCGTGTCCAGGATGACCCGCTTGTGGTATGTCATGAACCAACAGTAACACAGCTTGCTGTAGTGTAGCAGGAACAACCAACTGATACAAGGTCTTCTTCCCTAGGGGGTTCTTATACAAAAGACCCCGTTGAAGATGAAAAAGAGTCATCGGTACTGAACGTTCAGGTAGACATGACTCGTCGCCAGACTCCAAGGCATAGATGACTTGAGACCACATCGTATCCTTACGTTGTTCTGTTTTTACCATGTCCGGGGAATACCCAGAAAGAGGGATATCCTCAGATATGGTAGCAGCAGTGTTTCTACTCAGCACTTCGGCAATGACATTTTGTCGGCCTGGTAAATATCTGACCTCTGGGTCAAACTCCATTACCTTGCTGAACCAATGCGCGACCTTACCGTGCAAGTTCTTCCCATTAAAGAAGTCATGTATAGGTGCATGGTCAGTTAAAACAATTATCCAGTAGCTGAAGATGATATCCTGGAAATGTCCTAACACCCACATGACAGCTAATGTCTCCAAATGTGTCGCTGAATAATTCTTTTCTGGGGGTCTTAGTGTCCTACTGGCATATGCAATGGTGTGCATTTTGCCTTCCTTATCCTTTTGCTGTAAAACCGCTCCCAGTCCCAAACCTGAGGCATCTCTGCACAGGTAAAAAGGTTGAGTATAATCAGGAAACGCCATCACAGGTGCCTCTGTCATGGCTTTCTTGAGGTCGTTGAAGCTTTTCTCTTCCGATGGTCCCCTTTGCCATGCAGCATCCTTCTTAAGTAGTGTCATCAATGGTGATGAGATAGCAGCATAATTTTGGACAAAGCTCCTGTAAAGACCAGTGAGCCCGAGAAATGAGCGAACGTCATCCTTGGACTTGGGTGTAGGGAAATTTACCATGGCTGTAACCTTATCTGGAAGAGCCTTGATGCCATTGCCATCAACTAAGTGCCCTAGAAATCTAACATTTGACTTTAGAAAGTCGCACTTCAATAGCCTGATTTTCAGACCCGCTGATCTTGAGGTTTCCAACACTCGTTTTAACTTACTAAAATGAATGTCCATGTCTTTGCTCACAATTATTAAGTCATCTAGATATGCCAGGACGTCCTGCCCAATCATGTCACCAAACAGCTGGTTTATCATCCTCTGAAATGTCAAAGGAGCATTACTCATTCCAAAAGGCATCCGGAGAAATTCAAAGTGCCCACAGTGAGTGCTAAAGGCATTGATGGGACGCGACTCTTCGGTCAGCTCCACCTGCCAATACCCAGACGCTAGATCCAAGCAGGTGAACACAGTATTTCCTTTACCCAAGAACTGCAGTAAGTCTCTGAGATGCGGAATCGGGTAACGATCCAGTATGGTTACCTTATTCACTTGCCGAAAATCCACAACAGGTCGCACACCACAGTCCTTTTTAGGCACCAGAAATAGTGGTGCATTCCAAGGTGAGGAAGAAGGCTGAATGACTTCATCATGAAGCATCTTTTCAACTTCCTCTTCCACTGCTCTCCTTTGGCTGTGTGGTAGACGGTATGCAGGCACATATATTGGATTTGTACCAATATGATGCTTCACCTTGTCCATCCTACCCAGCGGTTCTCCTGGAAGTGCCACTACGTCGGAGAATTCTTTTATGGGAAACATTATCTGTTACCTTCACATATTGTTCTAGCAGCTTTCATCTCCCAAGACGTTTAGGTTACGACTGAGTCAATGTTTGTGATGTGACTACGGGAGAGATCACTGGTACGTCGTTGACTTCCTTTACGGGGGCACCATAGCACATCAGGTCGCCTATGTAACAGCCATCTCTGAGCTTAACTGCTCCACCACTCATATTTGTGATGAAGAGGGGCGTCATCTGGTCTTGTCCGACACTGCTCAGGGTGGACTCCAGCGACAATGCCTTATGTTTTATGGTCTCCATTAAGCATGCCACATCAGTTCCCCCTGACACATCAGGTACTCGGACAGGAATTTTGCAGACAGTTCGACTGGGTAAGTGGTGATTCCCACTCACTATAGCCCTGACTTTCTTCCAGTCCATACCCTCCATTTCGTGTGCGTCCGGGGACTCCCTTGACACTTCACTTGTCGGGGTCACAACTGGTTGAACAGCTCCTGATTGGATGCCAGTTCCAGCTTGTGTTGCTGAGGGATTAAGGCCTACAAACTCCTTCCCAGTAAAGGAAATAGAATGTCTCTGAGGGTGTATAATCACGTTATACCCCTCCATGGATTCAAAGCCCAATAACCCATCAGCTGGCAGAGGGAAATCCTAAACCACATAAAATGTAGCACGTAACACAGGAGATCGTTTATCTGCCCTCAGTGTCAAAGGTACCTGGCTTACGATCTTCATTTTACTCCTTGTCACACCTGTCAAAATGACATCAGGTGCTGACAACGTCCAATTGATTGAGGCATCAAATGCTTGAGCCTCTCCAGCGCTTTACTAGATATAATGTTTGCACATGCCTCGGTGTCCACTATCAAAGACAACTGGTCTTTCCCTATAATCCAAGGAATCACCAAAAAAATCTCCCTTTTTAATAGCTGCCATACATGCATCGGCTGATTGTAATATCCTTAGTGCTACTTCTGTGTGTGCCTCTGAGCTTCCCCCGATCTAGCTTGGTTGCCTAGTTTTTCCCGATTGGCGAGAACAATTGGGCAATAGTCCATAGAATGAGGACACCGCCCATGGATAACACACCATCTTTGTACCTTTGGCTTTTTAGCCTTGGCCTGGTTAAGATAAGTGGTTGCCATATTAGGTTCATGCCATGCAGGAGGAAAATTCACCTGAGTTTGCATGCCAATACTGTTAGTATTTATGCCCCATGGATTAGCACAAGGATCCTGGGTTTGCATGCCAATACTGTTAGTATTCATGCCCCATCGATGAAAACAAAGATCCTGGGTTTGCATGCCAATACTGTTAGCATTCATGCTCCATGGATTAGCACAAAGATCCTGGGTTTGCATACCAATATTGTTAGTATTCATGCCCCATGGATTAGCACAAAGATCCTGGGTTTGCATGCAAATACTATTAGTATTCGTGCCCCATGGTTTAGCATAAAGATCCTGAGTTTGGATGCTAATACTGTTAGTATTCATGCCCCATAGATTAACATAAAGATCCTGGGTTTGCAGGGTTTGCATGTCATTACTGTTAGTACTCATGCCCCATGGATTAGCATAAGTAACATTAGCAAATAAATGGCCTTGTCCTTGCTGTCCAATGGTTAAGGGTGTACTGAACATGCCTGAGGCATAAGTGGGTATGTGAGCGGTTACATTAATATCAGTGATTAGTGGACCTTGCATTTGAGTAACCAAGGGTGCTGTTGTCGCCTGTTTAATGTTCACAGTCTCTACTGTACTAAGTGTGCCTTCTTCAGTGAGACAAGTGGCCATTTTGGAGGTAACTGAACATTCAGGGACTGTTGAATAAGAACGACCAGAATGCAAATGTAAAGTGTGTAAGTCCTCACTGTCCAGTTCCTCAGAAGTGCCCTGACTATCTTCAACCCCAAGATGTCCCTCATGTAGAGCTTGGATATTCTTATCCAATGTTTCAATCCACTCACAAAATTCTGAGCCTAATTCACTAGACTCTCCTTCTTTTGTGGTGGGTTTATCTGAATCTCCCCTTAATTTTCGTCCCCACTTCTACTGTATTCATCTAACCTTGTCAGAATATATTCCCTTCCCAGTCACAGGAAGTTTAACTGACACAAGTAGATTAGTTATGGCTTTTAGCACTAGAGAATGGGACAGACAAGGTACACAGAAAACGTATCTATTAGGGGAAACTGAGAAACCATTATTTTTACACACACTACCTAACTAACATGTGCTGCTTAAAAAGTGTATGTCTGTGGTTCACTGTCCATGTACACTACCTAGGTGTCAGATGATGCTGAAGTTCCCGGTAGATTCGTACTGCAAGTCCACACACTCCTCCAAGGTTTCTTCTCCAACCACACGACGATATTCTACCCACGATGGTCCGAAGGTGACTGACTGCGAGACACCATCCCACACACAGCCACACGCTCCACACACAGACTCGCCCTGCCTCACTCCAGCCTCCGCAGCCCAGAGTTGCCAGATGTGTCTAGACGATACCACTCTTCACTGCACTGGCCTCGGTGAGTCTCGCCGAGATCTCACACACATACCAGTGCGAGAAAGTTGCCAGTTCGCACCTGAAGGTAGAGATATCTCGCACTGGCAGGATAATGAGAGAGACCGAGATTCACAACTCCAATATATTATCTGCTCCACTTACTGACTTCCGCAATTAGTCCCGTTGCATGAGTGAAAGTAAGATTTTCTGTTTCATCTGTAGGATCACGAGCAGTTGCAAGGGGTTTCACTGCACAAATCCCTTTAGCACCTTTTCGTATCCCAGCACAGAACACCATTATTATATATCAGCTTAGATGTGACTGCACTGTTCCAGCTGACACTCTCCACCAATGCCTTTCTCACACACAGGAGATGGTGGGAATCGGTGTAGATCCTGTTGAAAAAATGATAGGCAGCATCTGCAGGTGACAGAAAACTGAGCAGATTTATCTCTCATTATTGGCCACAGAACGATACAACTGCGACACAGAAAGAACTCAGAGTTATACGTCCCTCTCGTCTAAATGATAAGTGCATTCTGCCTCACATCTGGCCTGCTCCCCACTGTGCGTGGTCAGATCAGCATAAAATAGACATGCCAATGCTCTGACCTTCTGGGATTTATACAAGAGCAGAAGTAAGTTACAACTCTACCATGCACTTTATACACCTCAATAAAGTAGCATTGATTACATTATAATATACCAACAGGGTAAATGTTTCCCCAAGACTTTAAACATATATGCAATTCATATTTCTCTATCGCCTTCCCTAGCCCTCATGTTTACGCCTGATAAGTGCTGCCTTTCGCAGGTCTAGCACTCATTTTATTCCCACACCACACTTACACTAAAGTGGCATTTCGATTCTTATCTCAACACAACAACACATGTTCTCTAAATATGAATAATATAATGTGTACAGTAGTTAGAGACATGCTCCAATGTGGAAAAAAATGTCAGACACTAGACCAAGAGTGAAAGACTGATGAGGAGAGTGTATGTGTGTGAGGTGGAGGGGGAGAGAGGGAGGGGGAGGCCAAGGATGAGATGAAGGGATGGAGTGGAGAGGTATATGAGAGAGGGAAGTGTGAGTTGGGAGCAGGGCAGTGAAATGGCAGGAGCAGGGTGACGTGGAGGCGATTTGTTTGTAGCCACCCTATAAGGGATTAAGGCGTCTGGCAATAGATAGATAGGTAGATAGATGTAATCTGGAGAGAAGGGACAATAACAAAGCTGGATTATCTGTGAGACTTATAAAGAACAACAGATCTATGCACTTCACTGGAAAGCTTACGAAAAAACAATATGTGTTGCTTAACCTCTAATCGCTAGATAATGTCTATATACGTCACAATCGGGGTGCTACATGGCCGCCAGGTAGCTGCTATACACGCAAGTGTCTTACTGCCACCATTTGTACAGGTCGCCATTTCATCTCGGCACCAAAGGGTAGGGAAGGAGTCCCTCCATATTACACAGGCGAGTCTCAGTCTGCCCTGTGATTTTGTCAGGTGTACAACGATGTCTTAAGGTTCCTATTTGTCGGCTTCCATCTGCGCCACCTGTAGCCAACTGCATCATCCACCCCTGCCAAGCCTCTTTCCAAGCAAACTAGAAAAGGGCTCAGTGATAGTGCCATAAGGCATGCCTTTGATGCAACAGTGTCTAGTTTACATATTAGCACATTGAGAGCAAAGCC
>NC_137013.1:24369040-24436540 GCF_032717465.1 Coenobita brevimanus | reverse complement strand
GGATGAGGAATTTGGAAGGAACTTGAGTGTAAAGTGAAGGGACTGTAAGAAAATGTTCTGGAAAGAAGTGAAAAGAGTAAGACAGGGTGGCAGTGAATTTAGCAGGGGAGTGAAAGATAAGAATGGTAGATTACTAGTGGAGAAGGGAGAAAAAGTGAGCAGATGGAGAGAACACTTTATGGAATTGTTGAACATAGATAATGGAAGGAATGCATGCATAAGTGGCTGGGGAATGGCTGGAAGAAGGAGGGAGGTGAAAAGACAGGAAGAAATCAGTAGGATAGAAGTGGTGGAAGCTATGAAGAAAGTTAAATTAAGCCCCAGGAACTGATGGAGTGTGTGGTGAAATGCTGAAGCATGGCGGAGAGATAGTAGTAGAATGAATGTGGAAAATGTGCAGATTGGCCTGGGAGGAAGGTAGAGTCCCGGAGGATTGGAAGTCAGGTATAATTATTCCCTTGTACAAAGGAAAAAGGGAAAAAGAAGTGTGTGGTAATCATAGGGCCATTTGTCTTCTTAGTATAATAGGAAAAGTGTATGGTAGGATACTTATTAACAGAGTTAGAGAAAGAACAGAGGAATTAGTTGGAGAAGAACAGGGAGGCTTTAGGACGGGAAGAGGTTGTGTAGATCAGATATTCATTCTTAGATCTTTACTGGAAAAGATCCTAGTGAAGGGAAAGAAGTTGTATGCAGCTTTCATGGATTTGGAGAAAGCATATGAGAGGGTGGATAGACAAGGATTGTGGAAAGTATTAAGAATATATGGAGTAGATAGGAAGTTGTTGAATGCTGTGGAGAGTATGTATGATGGTGCTAAGGCTGCAGTGCGTGTGGATGGTGAACTGAGTGAATTTTTCTCTTTGAAGGTTGGGTTAAAACAGGGATGTGTCATGTCTCCATGGTTGTTCAATCTGTACATGGATGGGGTAATAAAAGAGGTACAAGGTAGGGTAGTGGATGTTGGAGTGGCCCTGGTGAGAGAGGGTAGTGTTTGGAATCTCCCTGTACTGTTGTTTGCAGATGATACTGTGTTGTTGAATGAAGACGAGGGGGAGCTGCAAGGCTTGGTGGATGAGTTTGGGAGAGTGTGTAAGAAACGGAATCTAAAGGTGAATGTAGGGAAGAGTAGAGTGATGGTCTTTGTGAGAGGTGAAATCAGTGAATGTACCGCACAGCGAGGTTGGATGGTGAGGAATTGGAAAATGTGAGTACGTTTAAGTACTTGGGTAGTGTGATGAATAAGGATGGAGGTTTGGAGGGTGAAGTGCTTGAAAGGGTACAGCAGGGAAGATAGGTTGCTGGTTCCTTGAAAGCAGTGATAAGAAGCAGGGAAGTGAGCATGGAAGTGAAATAATTACTACATGACCGTATTGTGATTCCAACTCTAACGTATGGAAGTGAAGCTTGGACGTTGCTGGAAGGACACAAGTCAAGAGTGAGAGCAGTGGAAATGAATTATTTAAGAGGAGCCTGTGGAGTCACATGGAGAGACTGGCTGACAAATGAGAATATAAAGGAGCGTTGTGGTGTGGATGTGGATGTGATAGGAAGCATTAGGAGGAATACAATAAGGTGGTTTGGCTATGTGGAGAGGATGGAGGGTGAAAGACTGACGAAGAGAGTGTATCTGAGTGAGGTGGAAGGGGGAAGAGGGAGGGGGAGGCCGAGGATGAGATGGAGGGATGGGGTGGAGAGGTACCTGAGAGAGGGGGATGTGAGTTGGGAGCAGGGCAGTGAAATGGCGCAGGACAGGGCGACGTGGAGGTGATTTGTTTGTGGCCACCCCGAACGGGATTGAGGCGTCTGGCAATATATATATATATATATATATATATATATATATATATATATATATATATATATATATATATATATATATATATATATATATATATATATATATATATATATATATATATATATATATATATATATATATATATATATATATATATATATATATATATATGGGTCTATGAATGTGCGTGGATGTAGTACGATTGAGGCTAAAAGGGAGGAGATTGGGAGAATGTTTGTGAGAAGAAAGTTGGATGTGTTAGCTTTGAGTGAAACGAAGATGAAAGGGAAGGGGGAGTCTATGTTTGGAAGTGTGAATGGAAGATTATCAGGTGTTGATAGAGGAAGGGCAAGAGAAGGTGTGACCTTGTTAGTGAGTCCGGAAGTACAGCAATGTGTGATTGAATGGAAGGAGGTGTCATCGAGACTGATGTGGGTGAAAGCAAAATTTGAACGTAAGTTGTGGGTGTTTGTAAGTGCATATGGGCCTGGTAGTGAAAGGGATGAACAAGACAGGGAGTCTTTCTGGAATGATGTTGATGAGTGACTGCAGAGTTTTGGAGCGAATGTGAATGTGGTAATGATGGGAGATCTGAATGCTAGAGTGGGAAATGTAGCAGTTGAAGGCGTAGTTGGTATGCATGGTGTGCCTGGAAGAAATGAAAATGGGGAACGAATGATACCGATGTGTGTTGAGCGAGAGATGGTGATTGGGAATACACTGTTTGAGAAGAAAGATATTTATAAGTATACATGGGTGAGACAGGAGGGTGGAAGGGTTGTTGATAGAGCTTTGATGGACTATGTGGTTGTGTCTAGGAATGTAATAGGAAGATTGTTGGATGTGAGAGTTTTGAGAGGGGAGGGTGGAGGTATGTCTGACCACTATCTGGTGGAGGGAAAGTTAAGAGTAGGTAAGAGATGGGTGAGAGCTAGGAGGGTTAGGTGTGGCAGGGAGGTTTTGAAAGTGAGTGAGTTGGATAAAAGAGAGAAAAAGATAGCGTTTCAGGAGAAATTGAAAGATGAGTGGAACGCAGTGAAAGATCGGGAAAATAGCAGCGTGGAGGAGGAATGGCAGTTGTTTAAGAGTGCTGTGGTGGGGCATGCAGAACAGGTGTGTGGTGTGAGACGTGTGGGTGGTAGTGTAAGAAAAGGAAGTGAATGGTGGTGCGAGGAAGTAAGTATGGCTGTGGCTGAGAAGAGACGTGCATATGAAGTGTGGCTACAGAGGAAGGATGAGATGTCATATGAAAGGTATAAGGAAAAGAGGAATAAAGCGAGAAGGGCTGTGCGTGATGCTAAAGTGGCAGCAGATGAGAGGTGGGGTAGGCGGCTGACAGAGAATTTTCAACAGAATAAGAAAATGTTTTGGAAGGAGGTGAAAAGGGTGCGAAAGGGAGAGTCTGGAAAGGAAGAACGAGTAAAAGCAGAGGATGGAAGTATGTTAATTGAGATGGATGCAGTAAGGAAGAGATGGGCAGAGTATTTTGAAAGATTGTTAAATGTAGAGGAGGAAAGGGTGGCTGAGATTGTGGCAGATGGAAGGGTGCAAGGAATAAATGTCTTGGGAGAGTTGAATGATTCTTTGATTACGAAGGAGGTAGTGGAGAAGGCAGTAAAGGAGATGAAAACAGGGAAAGCTGCAGGTATGGATGGGTGTGCTGTGGAATGCCTGAAGGGTGGTGGAGTGACTATTGTTGACTGGTTAGTAAGATTGTTGAATGTGTGCTTTGAGAAAGGTATGGTGCCAATTGACTGGGCAAGTGCTTGTGTGGTCCCGTTGTATAAAGGCAAGGGTGATAAGTATGAATGTACTAGCTTTAGGGGTATAAGTCTGTTGAGTGTTGTAGGTAAGGTGTATGGTAGAGTGTTAATTATGAGAGTTAGAGAGGATACAGAGGGAGTGATTGGTGATGAGCAGTGTGGCTTTAGGAGAGGGAGGGGATGCGTTGATCAGGTGTTTGCTGTGAGACAAGTGTGTGAAAAGTATTTAGCGAAAGGCAAGGATGTGTTTTGGGCATTTATGGATTTAGAGAAAGCGTATGATAGAATTGATAGGGAGGCTTTGTGGACTGTTTTAAGATTGTATGGACTTGATGGTAGGTTACTAAAAGGGGTGAAAAGTTTTTATGTAAATAGTAGAGCGTGTGTAAGAGTGGGAAACGCTGTGAGTAATTGGTTTCCCGTGAGAGTGGGGCTGCGACAAGGATGTGTGATGTCGCCTTGGTTGTTTAATATTTACATGGATGGTGTTGTAAGGGAGGTGAATGCAAGAGGTCTGAGTCTGGTGAATGTTGATGGTGGAGAGTGGAATCTGAAGCAATGCTGTTTGCAGATGATACTGCACTGGTGACTGATTCAGAGGAGAGATTGAGACAGTTGGTAGAGGAGTTTGGAAGGGTGTGTGAAAGGAGGAAATTGAAAGTAAATGAGAATAAGAGTAAAGTGATGAAGTGTATGAGGTTGATAGATGGTAGGGGGATGAATATAGTTTTGAATGGTGAGTTGCTTGAGGAGGTAGATTGTTTTAAATATCTAGGGTCACATGTTGCTGTGGATGGAAGAATAGATGCAGAAGTGAAGTTTAGAATAAATGAAGTAGGAAAGGTGCTGGGAGGAATGAAAAAAGTGTTTAAATGTCATTTCCTTAGAATGGATGTAAAGAGAAGGCTGTATGAGGGTGTTGTGGTACCGACTGCGTTATATGGGGCTGAAACATGGAATATGGGTGTAGCAGAGAGGATAAGTTTGAATGTAATGGAGATGAGGTGTCTGAGGAGTATGTGTGGAGTGACGCGTATGGATCGGGTGCGAAATGATGAAGTGTGAAGGAGAACTGGAGTTGTTAGGGAGATGGCTGGTAGACTTGAGCAGAGGGTGTTGCGATGGTTTGGGCATATGGAGAGAATGGATAATGAGCGATTGGTGAAAAAGATAACTAGATCTGATATGAGAGGTGTAAGGCTGAGAGGAAGACCACGAATAGGATGGATGGACAGTGTGAAGAGAGCGCTGGATGCGAGAGGGATGTCTGTTGAGCAAGGAAGAGTGGCTGTGCATGACAGAAATGGATGGAGAGAAACTGTGAATGAATAAGTGATGACGCAGCCCTGAGGGGATATTCTCCCGCATTGGTCTGATCAGCTATTCAGGTCAGATGCGGGTAAGGGGATGGGTCTGTTATGATGTGGCAGGGGTAAACCAGTTCTGCTGTCGGGCCCTGCTGCAGATGTCACTGATTGCATTGCGCAGTTGACCCTTGTGTGGTGTGGTGCGGTGAGGATCTGTCCGTTCTCCCCTTTGGGGCTAAGATGCGAATGAATGTGTTTGAATGGATGAGTAAATGAGGAGTGTGTCGTCCTGTCTCGGCTACCTCTCTTTCCTTGGGGGAAGCAGCCTAGGTATATATATATATATATATATATATATATATATACATATATATATATCTATATAAATATATATATATATATCTATATATATATATATAAATAAATAAATATATATATATATATATATATATATATATATATATACATATATACACACACACACACACACACACACACACACACTTGGAGCGTGAAGATTGCAGATGTAATAGGAGTAGGATTACCAAGCAGAACACAAACATCGTGGCAAAGCTAGGGTCTTTAATTGCAGACGTTTTGGCAAATGCTTTTTGCATGTTCAAAGCAAAATCTACAATCGAGAAATATTCACAGTTAAGATTTTTATGTTTTATAACGATCAAAACATGACTAAAAACATGAAAGTACAGAAACCAAGTCCAATAAAATACTGCATCTGTAAACCAGTAAGTAATTAAATGTAAAATGAAAGGGGTAGAAGTAAAAAAGCAAAACTCTAAAATAGTAAGTGCAATACTGCAAAAAACTTACGTAGTGTGGACAACATAATAGTTTACAGGAAGCCATGTCACTGATTGTGGGTTCTCCTGTGCTGAATAATGTCGAGTCAGTTCCTAGATTTCTCTGGAGCTATAGGTGAGGAGGGCCATCGTGGCTTCTTTGGGGCTGAACTGTGTCGAGCCAGTTCAGGATGGACGTTGCATCAAGCCAACATCAATGATTTACATTGAACTAAATCAGAGTAAGTGAAGCATTAAGCCTTCTCTTTAGTACTGCATGGAGACAGTACTGGAGTGAAAAGCTCTGGCCGTTTGTAGTACTTGGGACTCTAGCTAAGACAGTGGGAGGGCTGCAGCTTGGGGCGGACTGGAGCGGCTAGTGGTGGCATGTGCATAATCTCCGTGCTCCACTTGCTCGGATGCTCTTACGGTAGCTATCTTGGCGGTGGGGCAAGGCTGTCTTCTGTCTCGTTGGTGATGGTTTTCTGTGGTAGTAGCTGGAGCAGGGACTCTGGTATGTGGCCTTGTCCTGGGCATTTTACTACCTTCACCATTTTTAAAGCCACGTCCTCGTGGCAGGAGGTTGAATGTTTTCACCTCATTGGTGACCATGGTTGGTGTAAGGTCCTTTAGGATGTAATACAGACTCTAGATTGTTCGTCTGGTTTCCTTTTCAGGTTTCTGGTGAGGATGAGGAAGCGTGGTTAGGGTAGGTTGCAAATATGTGTGGTAGGTGTTTAGGCCCCTGGATTCTCTTCTTGTGTCCGGTGTTGGAGACCCAGAAATCGTAGGAGCCGAACATGGTGGTGTGGGTTGGATGTGGTTGGAAAGAAGAGATGGCAGCAATGGCTGTGGCTGCAATGGTGGCTGAGAGGCAAATGGTGACTTTTGACCTGGGGTTAAGACTTGAAGTCACCCATTGTGGACATGAAGATAGCAGTGGGATGGGTGTTGGCTGGTATAGGGATAGGCAGGGTGGAATTTTTGCTTGTTATTATTTTATTTTCCTGAGTTGTCGGGTGAGTTTGATTTGTGGTTGGGGTTGGAGGAGAGGCGAGGGGTTGGGTGGCAGGGTTTAACCCGCCCCGTCCCGGAGACATGAATTCACTTCCTCACATGATGTACACTCATATCCCGGAGACGTAAATCAACGCGGCAACATTCCAAGGACATTGCAAGGTCCCTAATTTGCACAATTTTCAATTTTTGCGAGTGATTTTTCGCACGTATACACGGGACACCTTCCTCTACAAGATGCCAGGCAGGGACAATGCCTTACCCAGCATGACCTCCTCCCCCCCTGCATGACCTTTTCTCAGTAATTCACCTGTTATCAGTGACCTGGCCAGTAAAGCCATGTCATGCCACGGTACAAAATTCAGGGCCAGAGTGATTCCCCAATCGATGACAATGTGGAGGACAAACATTATATGAAGAAACAGTCAGAAATGATGATCAGGTAATGTGGCAAAAAAAGGTCAGGAATGGTGATGAGTTAGTGAGTGAAACAATGCTTATAATGCCTATATTTCTGTTTGAAAACCAATATACTCTCATACTACATATAAATTCGTACCAAATAAATAAATAAATACCGTTTATGAGTGGTGTAGAATAGTTATCCTCCCATAGAATTCGTTTTCTTTGCAGCCAGCCTGATAGAAAACCCTGTAAGGTAAGGAGATACTCCTACCTGGATCTAGTATTTTAAACCTCAGGTGAGCGATATGTCTATGAACTGTCGATGTTTCTCACCAAAAGCGGATGTTTGAGCCAAAAAAAAAAAAGGTTAAAAAATGTCGGGACTGGGGCGTACCGCTGCCCAGAAAACTTCGGGATGGGTCGGGTTAATGATAGTGGGGGACTATATCTTTCAGGTGGTCTTGATTGGTGGCCTGATTTAGTGAAGATGGGAATGCAGCTTCTCTTGCTGGGCAGAAATGTGGAGCAGGATGAGGGGCTGGTGGATGATCTAGGGCTTGGAGATGATGGCTATGAGGTTGGGCAAGGTTGTCGTGATGGTTGTGGTAAGGGTGACGGTTTATTGGGGCTATTAGATGGATGAGAAGGGGTATGAGAAAATATATGGGATGACAGGGTGACTGAGGGTCAGGATGGTGAATTTGAGTGTGTGGTGGAAAATGAGAGGGGGTTGAGGATGAGGATTCCTGGTAAGAGGACGTTGGAGTTGATGGGTTGGGTGGTGAACATAAGGGTAAGGCCTGAGGAGATGAGGATGACTGTCTTGTTGCGGTATTGAGTGGGGATGGGAGGAGAAAGAAGTTCGTGGGTGGAGTGGGGAAGACAGGACAATGAATCTGTGGATAACTGAACAACCAGGGCTGTGGGTGAGCAGGGATGAAGGAGGATAGAGTTCGGGTTTCCTTGGTTTCGGTGTTGGTTTGGTCGATTTCGTGAGGGTTGTATCGATGGACATATCGATTGTGGTATATCATGGTTTTTCCATGAAAATCGATGATTACCTAGTAACAATTTGCCAGGAGGGTGATTTCGAAGGGACCTAGAAAGATTGTCCGGAGTTTGTGGTCTAGGGGCAATCTAGCAACCATGTCTTGTTGGCCCAGTTGTTATGGATTATCAGGAGGAGTTTCATTCATATCCCATTGTAGGATCTTTACTTGAGATGGCCAATCTTCTGTACTGAGTACGACTAGCCTGGTTCTGAGCTGACTGGTGAGGCTTCGATGGCTTCTTTCACAAATTTAGTTCCCTTGGGGATGGTTGGGAGATGAGTGGGAGATACAGTATCTGAATAACTTGGACAGCTGTCCCTAAACTTGTCCAGGGAACTCTGAGGTATTATCAGAATGGAGCACCTGTGGAAGGCTGAAGTAGGGAAATACATTGGTATTTAGGGCCTCAGCGATGGCTGGGGTGGAGTGTTTCCCTGCTGGACAGGAGATTATGAGCTTGGAGTAGGTGTCGATGAACATGATGATAAATGAGGTAGCCAACTTTGATGGAAGAGGCCCATCATGTCCACCACAAGCAGCTGCCACAGTTTGGTGGCTGTGAGGTGAAAGTTGGTCATGGTGTCCTGGAGATGTCTTTTCCTAATGCGCAGGCTCTGCAGGCTTTGACTACTCGTGTGTCGATGGACGATGGCTGAGGTGTCCAGCAGATATCCATAAAAACCTGAAGCAGTTTTTGCTGGCCAAGATGAATTCTATTGTTGTGGTGTAGTTGGACCATGACGTCTTTGACCTCCGCGGGGCCAATTATGATGTAGACTGAGGAGGTATATAGGTGGTCCTTAATATGTTCTAACTTTTTGAGGGTATTGGGTGGCAACCATTTGGGTTTTTCTTTGGTTTCCCACTGTTGCGGTAAGGTTTTCTGTGAAGTGCCGAGGTGTGTTTTCATGGTTCAGTGAGTGATTTCAGGGGAAGCCTCAACAAGGTGTCCGCATTGGTATGCAGTTTGCCAGTGTGGTACGCAATGTCGAAGGTGAATTCTTTAAGAGTTTCTCACCATTGGACTAAGAAAGCAAAATTTTTTTGCGATCTTCACAGCCATTGCAGGGATTGGTGGTCCGTGATGATCGTGAGCAGGGGCCCTCACATGTAGGACCATGCGTACTTGAGTGCCCAGATCACTCCAAGGCATTCACGTTTTGTGGCTGCATAATTTGCTTTGGAAGGGTTAAGGGTCCTGCTGTCACAAGTCACGATGTGCTCTTTTCCCTCCCAGACTTGATAGGGGGGTGGTGCCTTTTCCGTCCAGGGAAACATCTGTATACAACCGAAAATGTTGTCTGTAGCCGTGGAAGGCAACTATTGATGCTGTAGTAAGTTTTTTGAAGGCCTTGACTCTGAGGGCAGTTCACTGGAAGGTTTCATCTTATTATGTCATATCATGGAGTGGCTTGGCGATAGTGCTGAAGTTCTTGACAAAGCATCGGTAATATGAGGCCAGGCCTAGGAAGGCATGGACTCTTTTTACGTCAGCAGATGGGGTCAGCTCTAAGATGGCTCAGTGATTGTCAGAGTCCAGGGAGAGCCCCTCGCTGGAGATGATATGGCTAAGGAATGCAACTGATTCTTGGTCAAGATTGCATTCTGATGGCTTGAGCTTGAGGCCAGTTGCTTTATCCCTTTAAAGACAGGCACTGAAATGGTGTGGCATATGCTCAGGATGGGTATAATCGGCAAATTCGATATGGTGGGGGCTTTGTGAGGGAAGAGGTGGGGTGGTTGGTTGGTGGGGGGGGGTTGTAAGTGGTGGGGGTGGGAGTAATAGGTGGTGGAGTGGGAGTGGGTAGGTTTGTGTGGGGGGGTGAGGGGTGGGAGTGGGGGTGAGGGGCAGGAGTAGGGGGATTGGGGGTGGGGATTTGGGGAGGTAGTGGGTAGGGGTGGGAGGTAGGCAGGTGTGGGGTGGGGATTTGGGGAGGTAGGGGGTAGGGGGGAGGTAGGGGTGTGGGGGTGAGGGGTAGAAGGTTGGGGGAATGATGGGGTGGAGGGGTGGGTGGTGGGGGGCTTGGGGGGCATGGGAGGTGCAGGGGTAGGTAGGGGGTGGGGGATGAAGTGGTGGTGGGTGGTGAGGGACTGTAAGGGGGTTGGGGTTGTGCGTTGGTGTGGTGGTGGGGTGTGTGTGGAGTTTGAGGTGTAGGGGAGGCCTGACCACATATGCGGACACCCTTCTTTTTGGCCTTGGATCCTCGAACAACATATGCAGAACCCGTCTTTTAGGGGTTGACGTGGCACAGCACTTGCCCTTAACGCTGGAGGTGCTCCTTCCGTGTTCTTCCGAACATGATAACATGTTCCAGGTAGGCCAAACAAGTTTCCCAGTTTAGCACTCGCAGCCCCGAGTCCATTAACCTGGAGAATGCAGCTGGACCATTGCAGAGGCCAGAGGGGAGGACATTGAAATTGTAAAGTCATCATCAACTGGTGGAGAAGGTCATTTTCTCTCAATGTTCCTCTTCAGTGGGTACTTGTCAGTAGCCTGACTGAAGATGCAAAGTGGAGAACCATCGAGCACTGTACAATGAGTCCAAGGATTCATCAATTTGAGGTAGAGGGGTGGCATTTTTGATGGTCACGTTGTTGGGTTGTCGCTAGTCAACGCAAAATCTTGTGAATCCATCTTTCTTTCTTACCAGAAGTACAAGGGAAGACAATAGGCTCCTCGAGGGCGTCACGATTGCTGCACTCAGCATGTCATAAATTTGGCATCTTCTTGGTGCTGCATCAGATTATTTGTGCGCATTGTCTGGTGTATGGGGGGTCCCATAGTTTGTGTCTGGTGATGTAGTATCTCAGTCCGGCCTAGATCTCTTCGGTGCGAGGCACAGTCGTCCTGGTAGGCAAGGAGCAGCTGCTCCAAGTCTTGTTGGTGTTGTGGTGACAGATGAGTGGGAATCTGAGGTAGGGAGGGGGCGTTAGTAGAACTTGGTGGTCCAAGGGGGATATCTAATGTCTCCACCTCTCCAATGACTAGGCCTTTGGGAAGCATGAGGGGTTCATCGGACACATTAGCGATCCTGATGGTATTGTAGTGAGGGGGAACTATTTCTGGAGAGATGAAGCAACTCATGGGGAAGGGTAGCTCCATCTGCAAAGAGAACAGCAATAGGTGCGAGGCAGGGGTCCCCAGTGGCACGCAGGCTTGTTGGGGGGGGTTGGTTGGTGGTTGTCTTCTTGTGTACAGTCTGCATGACTATGTGCAGGCTGGCAGTGGGGTAGTGGGCCCTGTACTGAAGGTGCTGGTGATGGCAGTTGTTGTGGCCCCCAGCTTTTGTAACAAATCCAACCCAAGATAGCCATCATAAGTCGTACACCTTGAGTCAGAGACGATGGACGGATGGTCAATATACACTGGCTGCTCTAGGATGGTAACTGCGAGAGCAAGAATTTGGATTTCAGTGTCAGTGGGTCATTTCCTGCCCCAATCAGGCCAGTGGACGTGGCTTGAGGGGCTTTAAAGATTGTGAGATTTTTCTTGTAACACCAAGTGTTCAGGCAAGAATGTGTGGCGTCTGTATCCACTAGGAGCCTCACAAGGACTCCATGGTGTCTAATTTTCTTGTAGAAAGGCGTTTTGAGCTTGGTTCTAGTTGCCCCTGCTAGGACCAGAGCCGATGTTGGTGGAACTAAAAATCCAGCCCAGCTTTGGAGGACCCAGTTTGTTCCATCTCATCGTCTATGTAATCATTGGTAGACTTCACAATGACGTCTTCCTCGGGATCCAGTCCTGGGTCGTCTATCTGGGCATCATTGTTGGTGACATGATGCTGGAAGGGACGGGGCTTTTCTGGTGGAGTCTGGCAGTTGGACTGGCTCAGCCAATGTTTAACTTACTCATGCAAATTGTGCCGGGTGCAAGAAGCATTGCAGACCTTGAGTTACCATGGGTCAATCAAGATCAGGCTGTCCCACTGTGTCTGCTTTTCTTGTGGAGACGGGGGTACTCTGGGATATGAAGGGTGGTTTCGACTCCACCAGTCCTCTGCCTTCTGGCTTGGTTCGATCAGGACACAGCCCCAATCTGCTTTTGTTTGCCTATGAGTGCCATCAGTAGCAGCCAGATCGTAATGATGTCCTGGTTGAATCCCTGACTGTCATGGATCGTGATGTGTTCCCGCTTGATACTAGGTAGGATCCATATGTGGTGCACGAATGTATGCTGATTGTGTTGTTCCTCAGTCAACTGGGCAGGCATAACAAATTTTCTCATGTACGCTGAAGTTGTCTAGATATCCCTTGAATTTTACATAATTGAACTGTGAGAGTGAAATGTCCGAACAGAGGGAGGGTTGGACGGCATTAATCACTATTTTACTGAACTCTGCCCATGTTAGGGTTGCACTGATTTTCCCCGCTGCTAGGGAAACCTACTTGTGTGGATGAGGCAGCAATACCGCGATTTTCTGTGTATCCTGTTTGTAAACCAAATCCAAGACAGGTTTGACCATATCTATGTAAGTCGTAACGTCATTCAGTTCTGGGTCATAAATGGGTATGGAGATGTGTGACCTTTGGGCTACCATCGTGATGTACAGTATGTGCTACCGTGTCCGTGGAGTGATCACAGCCCTGCCTTTTCTTTCCTTCGTATTTAGAACCATCGTTAGCCAGTGTTACACTGGTGCAAACCTGGTTTCCTAGAGTTCTTCTAAACAAGAAGGAACACACTAAATACACATTGGATACACTCTAATGGTAGAAGGTGGGAACACAAACTCAGAGTGGTGATACTACAGGTTTATTAGTATTCTTACACTCTAGATACAACCCTAGCACACTAAGCTGGAGACACAAGAACAGTGTGAGGGAAGTGGTCAGTCTGGGATACAGGGTCTCAGTCTTAGGGCCTTAAAAAGGACCTCTAACTTGAGTGCACCAGGGAGATCACCACAAAGTCTATACACTGGAATAAGGGGGAGACCCAGGAAGTGAGTTCACATCCATACTAAAGTGTGTTGTTAAAAGTGTATGAGGACAACAAAAAGCCAAAAGTGAGAGACTATAACTCTAGTTTTGAAAGGGAGGAACCCGATATTTAGCTCTCCCTATGAATCTGGAGGACAGATGTTAGTGTGTATTGTTCCCAAAGTGGGTACACAGGGAGGTTAGAAGGAACAGAGAAAGTCGAGACAGCAAGGTACTACAGCAGTGTCGCCGGGATCTGTTTTCCAGGTGTAGGGGGGAGGGGACTGAGAGGGTGTGGAAGGGGGAGCACAGGAAGAGAGGCAACTCCTGGGATCGGGGTGTCTTGCAGCAGTCAATCCGGACCCAGGATACGTCGTGGCTTCTCCAGGGCTGAACCACCTCGAGCTAGTTCAGATGGTTAGGAGGGATGTGTGGCTTCTCTTTAGCTGAACCGTGTCGAGCCAGTTCAGTACACAAGGCGGGATGTCATAGCTTCTGAGATGAACCACGTTGAGCCAGTTCAGTTGGTGACAAAGGACGTTGTAGCTTCTCCTTAGCTGAATTGTGTTGAGCCAGTTCAGTGGATATGGAAGGACGTCGAGGTTTCTCCGGAGCAGTAGGTGAAGAGGGATGTCTTGGCTTCTTCAGAGCTGAACTGCATTGAACCAATTTAGGATGGACATCTCATCGAGCCAAAATCAGTGGTTTGCTTTGAGCCAAATCGCTGTCTGTGAAACATCGTCAGTACTTAATCGAGCCAGTACTGGACTGAGAAGCTCTGGCCATTTGCAGTATTTTAGGCTCTGGCTGTGATGGCGGGTGGGATGTGGCTCGGGACGAGAGGGGTGGCTAGTGGTGGAATGTGCATGATCTCCATGCCCCTTTTGCTCAGATGCTCCTATGGTAGCTACCTTGGTGGTAGGACCAGGCTGTTTCCCAACTTGTTGGCGATGATTTTCTGTGGTAGTAGCTGGAGTGAGGACTGCGGCAGCTGACCTCGTGCCAAGCGTTTTACTAAACTTCCAGCGGAAGTAATCATGTAGTTAAAAGGGTTATGGAAGACTTGTTTAATAGGTGTTCCGTAAATGTCTTTCACAAATTTCGCCAACATAATGCTGAAACGTGTGAAAAAACGCCCATTTGAACACAAAAGTTGAGTCAAGTGTGTGAGCAGCCGTGACTTGGCATCAGGTTCTAAAGCCCCTAATCCGGTGGTATAGACAGTCTAAAGCAGGGTTCTTCAATTACTTTGTCTGAAAGTCCAGTACACTCATTTGCTGTATAGTTGAGGTCCAGATTAAAAAAATATATATATATCTTTACCGGTATACACAGGGTGTCTCAAGACCTGATGAAGGCAAGTAAATTTGGGAGGTGATTCTTGCCCTAACTTTAAGAGGGAAGAAATCAGCATGGGAAGAATTGTTAACTGAAAAGGAGCTATATTTGCCGGTAGCTTTGGGAGTAAATTATGAGGGAGTCCATTTTGTCTACAAGGTCAACAACAAATTTAGCTCAGAAATGGTTGAGTCTTGGACCCACTTAGACTTTTTTTTTTTTTTACGCAAAACTGACCAAGGCTCTAAAGGTAGCTCATTAAGTGCTGGGATACACTGTAAAATATCACTAATGTCATAAAAATATGCAAGTGATCTATTTGATTGCAGGAAAATGTATAATTGCAATTTTAAAATGTAATGACTCGGTGTATTCTGAAATACAACACCACATCACTTTCATACTGTCCACCCATAACCAGTCTAGAAGTTCAGTACCCTTCTGTCATCCTATCATTTGAACAACATAACGACGACAGTCACTGGGTACTTGCTGCAACTTGCTACATAGTGTGCACACGGAAAATAATAGTCACAGAGATGACATGGTATTTAGTTTGATGAAACTCACTTTATTTCAAGGAATGTGATCACCAGGAGTAGCTGGAAAATTGGTAGTCTCAGTTAGACAGTAGTCTCACTCATCTGTCTTTTAACCACGAAGTTTAATTTTCTATGTCATGTACTTTATAACGAAAACAGTACATACAGTAATACCCATGTCCTAAGACATTACTGTAAGAGTTTAACTAACTACAAATAGATAACTATATGGAATTCTAATTATTCAGACGATATTAAAAAAAATCATATATCTGAAATGCTTAGTTTCTTGGATATGAACTAGATTCTGTACATCAAAGAAGGTCACTGGGGTCCATACCAGCATCCGGATTTGGACCGCAGTCCGCCGTTTTTTTTTTTTTTTTTTTTTTTTTTATGTGTCCGACTCTGGGCAAAGGCTTCAGGGCCTATATCTCGGGGGCAGTAACGTATCCCAAGGCCCAGTAGTCCTCCTACACCTCCTCATGTCACCACTTCGGCGCTGACACCCACCGTCCATATTGAATACATGCTAGGGCTGTCTCATACAGGACTGGTGTATTGGTATTAGCGGGGGTATTTTTACGACATGTCGGTGGGTCATCTGGTAAATCAGGAAAGCCTGCTTTTATGAAATTCAAATTCTTAAACTGTTCCCTGCCCCACCCGGGATTCGAACCTGGGTCCACCAGGACTGGAGGCCGTCTCTCTACCGATTCAGCCACCGTCTCCCCCACTGATCTAAATAAATTACGTATCGTCTCAAATTGTGTTTTAATATACGGCAAGTGGGACAAAATACTTCTGTTAGCTAAACTAATAACATAAGCAGGCAGGTAACTTGATGGTGTGGATACCTATAACGTAATAATTCTTCACCCAACTGTGGTTGTTGTATTATGACAACAATACCAGTTTTTGCCTCAGTTTATCTCCAAACTTAATCACAGTGCAGGGGGATTGTGACTAATAACCAAGGACATTCATTCCTACCTCATAATCAAGATTTATCAAATTTCGTGCAATCACCAGCAAGGAAGGGCACAGTCTAACATGTGGCAGAGTGACAGAGCACAACACTAAATCTGAGCTGTCTTGGAAATCATACTACCTACAGCAGATATATCACGTCGTTGGAAAGTTTATGATGCGAAATGTGTTGCTTAAACAGTTTTTCTCACAGTACGCTACTTTACTGATAAACAAAAAATAATAATAATAATTACCAAAATCAAAAATCAGTTTCAAACCTAGGCTATCTTGGAGAGTGTTAGAGGAACAGGGGATTAACTCATATCGCAGGGAATGTTGTTGAAAAGTGGTTGTTGATATTTTAGTTAATTTTCTCATAATTACAAGAATTCGATAAAAGAAAAATGTCAAAATGCCAAATAAGCACCAAGACTCATTATTTGGTGAAAACTTTTAAAGCGCTGGTGGGCCTAAACACAGCGTTGGGGAGCTTATGGAAAGTAATCGGTGGTACTTTAGTGAGTTTTATTTATAAAAAATAAACACCACTTTATTGCTCAAGGAACCATAATCCAACAAAATGAGCAGAAACCTGATTGAACTCGGAAACCATTAAAGCTATAGGTGATTTACCCATATAGTTAGAAAGCCTTTAAACAAGTGACACTTATACTTACGTAGGATATCTCTAAATTTCACAATGTACACTCGGCAAGATTTGCGACTGGACCACCTGGTTGCTGGATTCGGCTAACTTTAGCACAGAGCGCGCCCGTGTGCGTGTGTGTGTGTGTGTGTGTGTGTGTGTGTGTGTGTGTGTGTGCCCACCAATTTTTCGAATCGCCAAGCTTCATCCTCCGAATTATATTATGTGGCCATTGTATTATGCTATGTTATAGACTAATAAATATTATGTGATTGGGATCATGGGCTGTGCACTATACTATTTATAGTCTGAGTTATATATAATATTTCTCTTGCCATGTAGCTTGAACCACGATACAGGTTGAGTTGTGGTTCAGAAACAGAGGGTAAGTTCACCCAGAAATGGCGCGATGTAGGGGGAAGGGGGGAATATGGGAGTGAGCGGCCAACAGTTATATATTCTTAGTCATTACAGTAGAGTTATTAAGGTGCCAGTGATATCCTGTATCCTAAATAATAATAAACCTATTTATTTTTATTATCTTTAGATCCGATTACACACTAGGATATCCCCTCCCTCGTTAGCGGAAAACATGCAGCCTCTCTCTCTCTCTCTCTCTAAAACTCCTCAGCTGGCTATCAGTACACACACACACACACACACACACACACACACACACACACACAAGCTAATAAGTAACGACGTTGCATTTATTACGTTTACCTAAAATTAAATAGTGTCAAAATACAAGCGCAATACATAACCACCTAACATAACGGATTATGTTTACGTTTCAGTAAGAGGTATGGGGTAGCCATACCCACAGTAATATTTTCGTTAATGCTAAAAGTAATCGTGTGTTCAGTGGCGGATACCAGTTAGAGGGGAGGTGGCCGCTGACACCTCCAATCCTCATAGCTACGGTGGTGAGTTGTAGTGACACTGCAGAGGTTCCTGTTCCTCCAGTTATTTCAATAATTAGAGTTAACGTGATGAACAGCTATTTCTTATGGAAACTACAAACAACCTATATGGAACTCTCGAAATACATTTATGAAACATATTGTGGGAGCTGTCACGAATCAATTCGCGACATTTCCCTTTTGTGAGAAGCCACGAACTATTAGTGGAAAACTCACTGTGTATCGCTCAGCTAACCGTTTCTCCCTCCATTTCGGAGTATACTTTTCAAAACATTCGTCACCGTTTTCAAAAGTGACCGATTTAATGCACGTCACTAAGTGCTGTACTGAGCGATACTATTGTTCTTTATTGTTCGTCTCTGCTTGCCTCTGACCGTTAGAAAATGCGGCGTACTGCTCCCTTTTGTTCCCACGACTTACTCAGTCTAGTGTTTGCTGTGACGGAGACAGGACCTGTGCAGCAGTGCGAGAGGTCAGCTAGTACCCAAACTTCACTTACAGTTTCTCCAAGCTCCCACCTTTAGTTCTCCAGCTTTGGGTGATACACCGCATTCATTGCCTAGTATTTCCTTTTTGTATTTTGTAGTCATAAGAGTTTAGTTAAGACGTTTTTTCCTAGGCGTAAGTATTTAGGTTTTGTGTGAGTGAGTGAGTGCGTCTCATTTAATTTGATTTGAATTGTAACGTTAAATTTATTTTTTGTAATTAATAAATTTAACAGTTCTTTTTCTTGAGCTCAATGTAAGTAAAATCTTGTTTCATTTCTCCATAATTAAGCTTATTTTCCATACAGCTCCTAGCTTGCATAAACGTTTGCTTTCATAACTGGTACTTAGACCAGTCTTGTTGTATTAACTTAAAATCCGTTGTGCCAGATAGGAGTTAAAGCATCAGCAAGAGCCTGATATTATTATTAGTATTAGTTATTTATTGTCAGGGGTGAAGTAACTTTCTCCAGAGGCTAACAGTACAGTAATTCAGCAATTGTGAGTAATTAGTCTCTGCTGTGTACTGTTGAGAAAGTTTATAAATTCTCGATCTTAGAGAATCGTAGCAAGTCAGCGTAAAGTAATCGTTGCTTGATGTAGCAAGACAATCATTGTCTCTGCTCTTCAATATTATTGAATATTATTATCAATCAAATAATATTTAACCATATATTTCAAAATTACTGTGTTATTATAAAAACCCCGTGACAATTGGCGACCTCATTCCAGGATATTAACTCCTAGCTTTAAAGCTATTCACGAGATAGTGCTCACTCGTTCATATTAGGTATTTATCATTAAAGTTTATAGGCACAAGTTTACTGGTGTTTACCGTTAATTAAGGAAGTGAATTTTTGCTTTATTAATCAATAGAGTACTTAACTCGTTTATTCTTGGTAACGCCAGACGATTTCATTCGCTTCTGGGAAGTCGCCGTACCCATTTTGTTAATTGTTGAGTCTTCCCAGTCATTTGCATTTTCGCTTTATTCTTATCCAGTTAACTAGATAAGACTGGTCACCACTAGCTTGTGTCTGTACTCTTTACTTGTATTTATTAGCATTCGTTTGCGAAGCAGCAATCAGTACTGAGTCGCTAGTTATTTAGATTGAGTTAGCGACATGGCTACCACCATATTTTTACAGGAAGCCAAAGATATGGGTCTTACAGACCCAACTGAAATTAAAGAATACATACTCTCACGGCATAATCAGGAGCAGCAGCGCGAGAATGATGCCCGCGAAGAGCGTAAGATACAGCGCGAATACGAGCGAGAACAGCGCGAATACGAGCGAGAACAGCGCGAACACGAGCGTGAACAACGAGACAGAGAACGAGAACACGAACGTGCCGAGCGAGAAGCACGAGAAAAACATGAACTTGAAGTGCTGAAGCTCAAGCGAGATTCCTTGGGTTCAGACACATCTGGTGCAGTTGGTTCAAGCTCCACGAGCGCTCTCCCTGCACATGTTATGGCGACCCCACACATCAAGCTTCCCCCATACAAAGATGGCGAGCGAATCGAGCCATACATAGCTCGATTTGAAGACATGGCTCAGCTTTACCAGCTCAATGATGCAGCTAAGCGGCTTCAGTTTCTTAGCCTGTTTGAGGGCCCTGCCCTCGATATTCTCCACAGAATTCGTGGAGACAATCTCACGTATGAAGTGATGAAAGCTGCACTCATTAAGGCGTATGGTCTCACAGTAGACGACGCCAAAGCTCAGTTCATGCAAGCTCGTCTCCAAGACAAGGAGACAGCTGTTCAGTTCCTCGACCGTCTCACTGCTTACCTAGGTGAGTGGATGGAGAAAGATGAAACTCCTTCCACGCGTGAGGGGATAATTGACCTTATGCTGCATACACAGCTGGAGAGGTCGTGGCCTGCTGAGCTCATAGCACAGCTTAAGATCTGCCAGGTGAAAGATGCCAGCCAAATGGTAGAGAAGACTGATGCATTCTTCACTGCATACGGGTATCAAGCTCGTAAGCAAAACACCTGGAGCAGAAAAGATACTGCCAAGTCTGGGAAGCCATCTCAGACTGAATCCCAGCACCAAGGCCGTTCTCAGAGTAATGGTCAAGGTCCAAGCAAACCACAGAAGGACCAGGGGCAAAATACACAGCAGCCTGCTTGGAAGCGGTACAACAAGCACCCCAACCAGCAGCAGTTCCCCAAGCAGCAGCAGCAGCAATACAAGGACAAGCCACGTAACCCTCAGTCAGGTCAATTAGTGTATTGGAGGCAGGAGGCAAATGCAGCCTTCATTCCACAAGTACCCGGTGGTGCCATCTCTACCAGTACAGGTACTTCACAACAGTTCACAAGTCCCCCTCCGACCATGAACTCTCCTCAGACACCTAGTTCCCAGGGCGCCACGTTTGCTGCATCGGTTGTTCCGCAGTCCCATGAATGACTGGCTGCTACCTCCTCAGACCCTTCCACCAGCAACACTGCCTTTCTTGTTCAGCCAGGGTCTGTGGGAGGTGTTTCTGTAAATGACCTGAGGGACAATGGTTCCTCAGGTTGCTCTGTTAAGCAGAGTTTAGTTCGGCCTGATGAGTATACAGGTCGACAGATCCAAGTTAGACTTATTGATGGATCAGTGAGATTGTTCCCTGAGGCACGTATCCAGGTGGCGTCTCCATTTTTCACTGGCTTGACAGCTGCAGTTGTCATGCCAGAACGTTTATTTGACCTCATCTTAGGCAACGTACCTGGCATCAAAAATAGTTGTGCCGTAGATGTTACTACTCAGACTTCGGCTGCTGCGATGACACGAGCCATGGCCAAGGCTCCAAATCGCATCACTCCGTTGACCGTCGCAACGCCGCAAGATCTGATTCATAGTCAAGATGTTGTCCAGGAGCAACAGACTGACTCGACACTTGCCTCAGTGCGCAAGAAGCTGGAGGGTAAAGTGATCAAGTATTCACGGGGAGGTCAAGCCAGGTTCCTTCGTAAGCGAGGACGGCTGTACCGTGAGTCACAGACACCCCAGGGTGAGGTTCGACTGCAGTTTGTCGTTCCTGCAAAGTATCGCCGAGCAGTGTTTGAATTAGGTCACTGTTCAGCGATGGGAGGTCACATGGGTCAAAAGAAGACCTCTGACCGCATCCATGCTGACTTTTTCTGGCCAGGAATGGGACGGGAAATAACGAGGCTTGTACGTTCCTGTGATGTGTGTCAGCGTACCACTGACCGGGGACGTGTCCGTCCTGCGCCATTGAAGCCAATGCCCATAATCTCTGAACTGTTCGAGAGAGTAGCAGTTGACATAGTTGGGCCAATCTCTCCTAGGGCTAGTGATGGATCAAAGTATATCCTCACTATAGTTGATTTCAGCACACGGTGGCCTGAAGCCGTGGCCCTTAAGAATATAGAGGCCATCACTGTTGCTGAGGCATTAATTGAAGTGTTCTGTCGTGTAGGTATCCCTAAGGAGGTCTTGAGCGACCGGGGTTCGCAGTTCACTTCAGCAATGATGAACGAAACGTACAGGTTGCTGTCCATCCAAGGCTTACGAACTACGCCGTATCATCCCATGTGTAACGGGTTGTGTGAGAGGTTCAATGGAACTCTCAAGAAGATGTTGAGGCGCATGACCGCCGAACAGCCAAAGGAATGGCCGCGGTTCATTGCTCCTCTTCTATTTGCTTATCGAGAAGCCCCACAGCATTCATTGAAATTCTCACCCTTTGAACTGGTGTATGGGAGGTCGGTCCGAGGCCCACTTCAAGTCCTTCGTGAGTTATGGGACGATGAAGAACCCGACCCTGAAGTCAAGACCACCTACACCTACGTCCTTGATTTGGCTGACCGCCTCCAGTCAACGTGCGAGTTAGCTAAGGAAGAACTGATTAAGGCGCGTGAAGTTCAAAAGGCTTATTACGATAAGAAGGCAAAGCTTCGGAAGTTTAGTCCAGGCGATAAATGCTTGGTATTACTCCCCACTGCCCAGAACAAGTTGTTGGTGCAGTGGAAGGGTCCATTCGATGTAGTAGAGTGCATTTCAGACCTCAACTACATAATACAGATGGGGAATCTTCGTAAAAGGTTCCACATTAACATGTTGAAGGCTTATCATGAGTCAGACCCCGAGGAGACTGGCCTACTAGTAGCTGATGATAGTGACCAGCCACTGGAAGAAACCAGGGCAGCTGCGGTGATCCCAGCTGATGACCATGATGACGAGCCCTTAACCGCTCAGTCCCATCAGGAAGAGACTGTCGGAGATGTTTTACTTAACCCTGACTTAGCAGTAGGGGACCAAAATGCCTTATGGTCACTGCTCTGTCAGTATGCTGATGTCTTCTCAGACCAACCTAGACTTGCAAAGGTTGCGTGTCATAAAATTGAGTTGACCAGCAATGCTCCTATAAAGGTTAAGCCATATCCGATTCCCATGCGACTACAGGGTGCTGTAGATAAGGAAATTGCTGACATGGAGACTGCAGGCATTATCGAAAAGTCCTCATCTCCTTACTGTAGTCCGATGGTAGTAGTCTGCAAGAAAGATGGTGGAGTCAGGATATGTGGTGACTATAGAAGGCTCAATGCAATCACTAAAGTGGATGCTGAGCCAATGGGTGACCATATTGCCATCTTCTCCAAGCTGGCAGGGTCACGATATTTCACGAAGCTTGACCTAGCGAAGGGATTCTTCCAGATTCCCCTTCATCCTGAGAGTCGTCAGTTCACTGCCTTTGCTACTCCTAGGGGGTTGTACCAGTATAAAGTCCTCCCATTTGGACTTACCAATTCCCCAGCAGTATTCAATCATGCCATGAGACAAGTGCTCCATGGTATTGTAGGAGTAGAGATGTTCGTTGACAATGTCCTCGTTCATTCCGCCACATTGGAGGAGCACCTCAGACTCTTGGAAATTGTCTTCAGTAGACTCCAGAGTTTCAACATGACTGTGAAGCCTAGCAAATGCAAGATTGCTCACAGTGAGGTGGAGTTCCTCAGTCATATTGTTGGCAACAATCACTGCAGGTGTCAGGGTGACAAGATCAGGAAAGTTAGAGAAGCCCCGAGACCCGTGACCAAGAAACAGGTTAGGGCATTTCTTGGCCTAGTGGGATATTATAGGAGTTTTATCCCCAACTTTGCTCTCATTGCCCAACCGTTGTACGAAGTGCTACGGAAATATGCTGCAAACACCATTGAGTGGGGAGAAGCGCAAGAGAGATCCTTTATTGCTCTTAAGAACATGTTGTGCAAGGAGCCTATCTTGCAGTTGCCTGATTCCAGCAAACCTTTCATACTGCGCACTGATGCATCACAAGATGGAGTAGGTGCCGTATTGATGCAGGAATCGGAAGGTGGAATCTTCCCAGTGGCATACCACAGCCGTAGGCTAAAACCTGCCGAGAGGAATTACAGTACTGTTGAGAAGGAACTCTTGGCTGTGGTTGATGGTGTTAAAAAATATTATTATTATCTTTTTGGGGCACCATTTACTCTGGAAACTGATCATATGCCACTCACTAGTCTTAGCACGACCAAGACGGCTAATGCAAGATTGACACACTGGACACTGTATTTACAGCAGTTTAACCTTGTTGTGAGATACATCAAGGGAAGTGATAACGTAGGTGCAGACCTGATGTCTCGCCTGCTAACTGCTGACTAATATGGGCAATTGTTGCATGCTGGGTTCCGTAAGATAGGCATCCTAAGAGATTTGAGTAATCCAAGGACCAGCCTGGTTCCCAGTTAAAAGTGTAGACCAGACGTCTCACTCGTTGGCCCTACAGGACACAGTATATCCAGGGCTTGTACATACATGTATACCATAAGTTAAGGGGGAAGTTTGAGAACCTTGCAGAGACAGTCCGAGGCTGTGTATGAATTACCTTGTGGAATGTCTCGAGCTGTGGGCCTCTCTGAGGATTCCTGGAGAATGCACATTACCCACATGAGTGTTCACACCCACGGTGGGTGTTAAAACGTGACCTGCCCGAGATTGCGTAGCGATTTTCAGCTTCCTGTATTACTCGTAAGTGTAGAGTTAGGTTAACCAGTAAACTGCCCGTTCTAAGCAATTTGTGAATTCAAGAACTGGCACGTTTCCTGGTTAATAATGTTAGGTTAACTAGTAAACTGCCCGTTCTAAGAGATTTGAGTAATTCAAGAATTGGCACATTTCCTAGTTAATAAGCATTAACCAGTAAGCTATAAGGGTTCTAAGCAATTTGTGAATTCAAGAATTACGTTTCCTGGTTAATAATGACATAAGTACTGATTGCTAGGCAGAGAGAGAGAGAGACAGAAATAACAGTTTTGATGCTCCACCTTAATTCCTTTCGCAGGTGTAGCTGGTGGGTGCAGCATTGCCGTGCAGATCAGCTGGCCATTCCTGTTGCATGCTGCCGCCCCTTCTCTTCTGCCTCGTCATCATTATTTTACTATAAATTTGTATTACTGTGTCATTTTACACGTAGGTACAGTTACACTACAACTGTCACACCTACACCGTGTATTACATACACTACACTACATAACAATTAGTTGTTAATGTAAATGTAGCGAACTTTCGCTCAGTTTGACCTGAGTACAGGATTTTCACAGTCGTCACGGAGTTTTTCCCTCAAGCTTGTTTCTATTTACTTAAATACGAGGTTTTTTCGCTCACTGGCGACTGCGACTTTCTCCTGTAGCAGGATAGCACACACACCACAGTGTGAATCTTGTGTGACTGAGTTAGGATGTGTACATATATATATATATATATATATATATATATATATATACATCCACAAATTTTTTCCCATAAGGAAAAAATTTAACTTTGTAAGGGCGTAATGTCACGAATCAATTCGCGACATTTCCCTTTTGTGAGAAGCCACGAACTATTAGTGGGAAACTCACTGTGTATCGCTCAGCTAACCATTTCTCCCTCCATTTCGGTGTATACTTTTCAAAACATTCGTCACCGTTTTCAAAAGTGACCGATTTAATGCACGTCACTAAGTGCTGTACTGAGCGATACCATTGTTCTTTATTGTTCGTCTCTGCTTGCCTCTGACCGTTAGAAAATGCGGCGTACTGCTCCCTTTTGTTCCCACGACTTACTCAGTCTAGTGTTTGCTGTGACGGAGACAGGACCTGTGCAGCAGTGCGAGAGGTCAGCTAGTACCCAAACTTCACTTACAGTTTCTCCAAGCTCCCACCTTTAGTGTTCCAGCTTTGGGTGATACACTGCATTCATTGCCTAGTATTTCCTTTTTGTATTTTGTAGTCATAAGAGCTTAGTTAAGACGTTTTTTCCTAGGCGTAAGTATTTAGCTTTTGTGTGAGTGTGTGAGTGCGTCTCATTTAATTTGATTTGAATTGTAACGTTAAATTTATTTTTTGTAATTAATAAATTTAACAGTTCTTTTTCTTGAGCTCAATGTAAGTAAAATCTTGTTTCATTTCTCCATAATTAAGCTTATTTTCCATTCAGCTCCTAGCTTGCATAAACGTTTGCTTTCATAACTGGTACTTAGACCAGTCTTGTTGTATTAACTTAAAATCCGTTGTGCCAGATAGGAGTTAAAGCATCAGCAAGAGCCTGATATTATTATTAGTATTAGTTATTTAATGTCAGGGGTGAAGTAACTTTCTCCAGAGGCTAACAGTACAGTAATTCAGCAATTGTGAGTAATTAGTCTCTGCTGTGTACTGTTGAGAAAGTTTATAAATTCTCGATCTTAGAGAATCGTAGCAAGTCAGCATAAAGTATTCGTTGCTTGATGTAGCAAGACAATCACTGTCCCTGCTCTTCAATATTATTGAATATTATTATCAATCAAATAATATTTAACCATATATTTCAAAATTACTGTGTTATTATAAAAACCCCGTGACAGGAGCTTTCCAGCTCTCACGCACCAGTCACAGTCTTGGTCCTTTGTTTCAGTATTGCCAGCCTGACAGTGTGCAATGTTAATGAACATGCTATTAATGTTAGATCTATATGCTTATTTACATTTCGAACAACAGAATTCAAAGTAGGATTTCATTCAGTACATAGAATGCCAAATACAGTATGTGTGTGTGCGTGTGGGACAATACGTGTTGTGGGGATGGGAGGAGTATACTGAGTATGAAATGTGTGTCATAATGGTAATATGGGTGTGTGTATACGTGGCTAAGGACGTCAAAGACTGATATGTAATCTTTGCCTTCAATACTCGATAACACACACCTCAGTATTTATTTAGGTTCTATTTATAAGTCTGTAGCATGTTACATTATAAAATTATTATGATTATGTTTGGGGGGTGAAACCTGAAACACAACATAAAGACAAACACTGAAGTATTATAATACTGTAATATGGAATCATATTGCATGAATTACTAATTCCTCCAGGAGGAAATTATGTTATTTTAATGTTCATTACAAAACTACACTGTAGAAGCATCTGTTTTTAATGGCAACTTACCAGATTCCCAGCGATAAGTTTATTAAGTCATACTATAGCATAGATTTATGCAATTTATCCATTATATATGGACGTTCACGTAAACTTCTTCGAAAATGCAGCAAGTTCAGTGTTTAATAGTTTGTGAAGTTCACGTATTTTTTGGTGTGGTTATAAATCCAGCGGTTCTTTACTGGCCAATGTAATTCCTTAGAAAATGAGAGTGGTCAAGTGTAAAACCAATATATACTCTATGTTGCATAGTAGTTTGAAAATGATCACTGATAATAATATATGATTACTGCATGACCCTCCCGAATGACTACACCCAAAATCTTTGTTTTATTTATTTTAATGTTGGGCCACTTGGAAGAGATATTAGTAAATGACACGATAGCCCACGTGGATTTACTGAATATAACCTAGCCAGTATGAAGTTTCTTGATTAATAACATATGTGGGTGTATGGTTATCAGGTAAAAGCGAGAACCTACACACACACACACACACACACACACTCTCTGGCTCAGTGGTAACGTTCTAGCTTGCCATCTGGTAGACGGGAGTTCGTGCCTCGATCAGGTTGCGAAAAGTTTCACTGACGAAGTGGGTGGTTACTGTCCCCCTTGAGCAAGGGGACGGGTGTGTGCATGTGTGAAGGTCACAGCCTTGCCCTTAAATCAGACTACATGAGCTCTCAGCTCCCATCCGGGAGGGTAAAAAGCTGACGATCACGACCATCTGATCGACCCGGTGAATTACACAATATATATATATATATATATATATATATATATATATATATATATATATATATATATATATATGGGAGTGAATTGTAAGAATTATGGTAAACAGACAGGTTGAGGTAATTTTGGAGAGTGTGGAAGAGCAGTAGGTAGATAAAGGCCAGAGTATAGAGATACGTTGATCATATGCCTGACATTTCTCCATATGACTGTTACCAGGTATTTGGTAGTCATAAAATTAAATGACAGAGAGAAGATTTCTGGATTCGACAGTACTCTAATGTATATGTATAAATTTACTGACGATATGTATAACAAAAATATTTTTATACTTTATGACTAAACAATCTTAATATTAAAAGATCATTTAGGGATCAATTGATATTCATAGTAATAATACGTCTAGATGAACGCATATTACCAACACTTGCACCATTGTTGATTAAGCCTTACAATCCCCATAAAATATACAAAAAAAAAATAGTGGATAACGAACGATAACCTGAAAAACGGTAAATTTTCCAGAAGACTCAAAGATGTGAGAAATGAAACTATATGAGCGAAATGTATATATTCTATTCACGTGCAGTTACGACCGTAGGAACATCTACGAGGAGGCCAGAAGTGGACACGTCACCGTCAGTGTCTGGGGGTGGGTGTGCATCCACGGTATGGGTGACGTCACCAGGATAGAAGGGAGTTCCACTACTAAAAAGTACATTGAAATTTTGCAGGATTTTTTCCTTCCCTCAGTTCAGGGGCGGAACTATCCGTTTCTCCCCGGCCCTACAATTTTTGTTCAGGACCGCTGGTCCATCCACACGGCGAGAAGAGTCTCGGAATGGTTTGGAGGTCGAGAGGACTTGCAGCTGCTCGACTGGCTCAGTAAGGAAGCAGACATGAACCCCATCGAAAAAGTATGAGGTGATATGGTTAACTGTTGGGAGCCTGAGAGGGAACGGACACCAGATGAACTACTGGCCCACATGCATGCCTAGTGGGAACAGTTCAGACTCCAGCAGCAGCTCATACGGGACCATGTCGCCTCTATACCCAAGAGACTGCGAGAGGTGATCGAGAAGGAGGGTGAGTTACTTCCTACTAATGAATGAATTCCACAGAAATCTTATGTTCTTTTTTTTTTTTTTTTTAATTAATATCTTCTGATTATAATGGATATTATTCCATGCAGTATAACAATTTTACAGTAACTTTAATAACTAAATGTAACTTACCTGGCAACATAACTGATACGACACTATCATATATATTTTGCTCACTGACATGATTATTACGGGGCAATTATACAGGAATTAGTGACGTTTATGTGCATTTCTTAACGCAACTTTCCTGTTACAATAGCAGTTTTTTTTTTTTTTTTCATTAAAATATGATGCTTTCTTGATTGGCACAATGACAACTCTAGACATTTTGCCAACTCGCTAGACATCTTGCCTCCTTCTGAAATGCCTAAGGTGCTGTTTTCCAATCGTGATAAAGATTTTTAAAAATTACTAAGGAATAAGTTGGTCAGTGTGTGATCAATAACAAATACCGGTAAACTACTAACAGTTGCCGTCTGTTCGATGTAGATTGAAGTGAACGTCCACAATGACATCACTTATAATACAATACATAACATATTACTTAACTCACAGCTACAGTATAATGTAACATACTGATCAAAGGAAATCCGATAATCTAAGCTTAAGAAACGCTGCACCAACAACGTACTTAAATATATGTTATAATACGGTAATATTTCTTCCTCAAATATTGTTATTCGTGTATTTTGCCACCCAGAATGCATTTTTTAAATATTTCAGTGTTTGTCTTTATGTTGTGTTTCAGGTTTCACCCCTAAAACATAATCATAATAATTTAATAATGTAAAATGCAACAAACTTATACACAGAGCCTAAATAAATACTGTGTTGTGCGTCATTGAGTGTTAAAGGCAAAGATTACATATCAGTTTTGGACGTCCTTAGCCACATATACACACACCCATATTACCATTATGACACACATTTCATACTCAGTATACTACTCCCACCCCCACCACACGTATTGTCCCACACGCACACACACATACCGTATTTGGCATTCTATGTACTGAATGAAATCCTACTTTGAATTCTGTTGTTCGAAATGTAAATAACCATATAGAACTAACATTAATAGCATGTTCATTAACATTGCACACTGTCAGGCTGGCAATACTGAAACAAGGACCAAGACTGTGACTGGTGCGTGAGAGCTGGAAAGCTGCCACAATATGTTTCATAAATGTATTTTGAGAGTTCCATATAGGCTGTTTGTAGTTTCCATAAGAAATAGCTGTTCATCATGTTAACTCTAATTATTGAAATAACTGGAGGAACAGGAACCTCTGCAGTGTCACTACAACTCACCACCGTAGCTATGAGGATTGGAGGTGTCAGCGGCCACCTCTCCTCTAACTGGTATCCGCCACTAAACACACGATTACTTTTAGCATTAACGAAAATATTACGGTGGGTATGGCTACCCCATACCTCTTACTGAAACGTAAACATAATCCGTAATGTTAGGTGGTTATGTATTGCACTTGCATTTTGACACTATTAAATTTTAGGTAAACGTAATAAATGCAACGTCGTTACTTATTAGCAGGGCTCTCAGTTTTAAGGAAATTTCCTTAGATTGAGAAACCTGAGGTTATATGAAGAAATTTTTAAGGATACGGGGATTTTAAAGAAAATCTGAAGAAATTTGATGGAATTTACCTGAAATATCTTAGGATTTTTAACGATTTTTCGAGAAAAGCAGAGTAGGCGGTGGCTGAATCGGTAGAGAGGCAGCCTCCAGTCCTGATGGACCCAGGTTCGAATCCCGGCTGGGGCAGGGAACAGTTTAAGGATTTGAATTTCATAAAAAACAGACTTTCCTGATCTACCAGAAGACCCGCCAACATGTAAAAATACCCCCGCTAATACCAATACACCAGTCCTGTATGAGACAGCCCTAGCATGTATTCAATATGGACGGTGGGTGTTAGGGCGGAAGTGGTGACATGAGGAGGTGTAGGAGGACTACTGGGCCCTGAGACAGGCTACTGCCCCCGAGATATAGGCCCTCAAGCCTTTGCCCAGAGTCGGACAAAAAAAAAAAAAAAAAAAAAAAAAAGCTTAACAATCAACTGTCTGAGTTTTTTTTTTTTTTTTTGGTTATATCGCTACCACGCGTTGGCGAAAAAAAAGATAATTCATTAAAATTTATTTACAATTAAGATTTATAAGTTTGGTTATTATGCATTTGGAATTTTTTATTTGAGTGTGAGTTATGGCAGTTATCGAATCGGACGATTTGCAGTATTTTGTATAGCATGTATTAACTGCAAAGCTTATGAATGTGTGGTCATTGTATTTTATTTTATGTCTGCAAGTAAAAGTGATGTTATTATGTCTTTGTTTAAGAGTTTTGGCCTGCTCAATAATTTTATACGTTCGATTTACTATCTGAGGAAATATGATCAAATTTAGAGAAATTTTTAAAGCTTTCCAAGGAAATTCCGCGAACAAGAACTGAGAGCCCTGCTTCAAGGTAAAGAGAATGAAAGGTAGTTTCATGGGGGGGTGAGGGGGAGCTAAAATGCGTCTCGGTCTGCGCATGACGTCATAGTTAATACAGACTGCAGCTCATCCTGCTCAACACACGCCAGTCACACACACAGCTGCCTGTGAATAGGTACTCCGTTTTCTGTTTTTAGGGGTAGCTATGGCAATACAGATAATTTTGTGAACATGCCAACAATTTGTATAGTTCGTGGATGCAAATCCATTCATGTGAAAGGTGACAAGAGAATACATTTTCATGCGCTGCCGAAAGATGAAGAACTTAGAAAAAAATGGATTGAATTATGTGACACAAAGAGAAATCGGTCATCTGGTTTTGTATGCAGCCGTCATTTTGAGAGTACTGCCTTTGAACGCAACCTTAAGTATGAATTGCTTGGTTTACCAGTGCCTCCTGGACAAAGGAAATTCAAGAAAGGAGCAGTGCCTACTCTTCAGCTACCGAGTTTAACAAGTAAGTTCCATTACTGTGTGAGTGTGTTGAGTAGCGACCTGTGTGAACATTCATAATACAAAAGCATACCATACATACAGATGGTTTTCTGTCAAGCTCCCGTTTTCTTCCACCACCCCCCACCTCTCTCTCTCTCTCTCTCTCTCTCTCTCTCTCTCTCTCTCTCTCTTATTAACTTTTACGTCACAGAATCTGCGCGGCTCGGGGGTGCTGTACTTACCTCTCAGTATACTCTTCTCTTTACCTTGCCCTGCTTATTAGCTTGTGTGTGTGTGTGTGTGTGTGTGTGTGTGTGTGTGTACTGATAGCCAGCTGAGGAGTTTTAGAGAGAGAGAGAGAGGCTGCATGTTTTCCGTTAACGAGGGAGGGGGTATCCTAGTGTGTAATCGGGTCTAAAGATAATAAAAATAAATAGGTTTATTATTATTTAGGATACAGGATGTCACTGACACCTTAATAACTCTACTGTAATGACTAAGAATATATAACTGTTGGCCGCTCACTCCCATATTCCCCCCTTCCCCCTACATCGCGCCATTTCTGGGTGAACTTACCCTCTGTTTCTGAACCACAACTCAACCTGTATCGTGGTTCAAGCTACATGGCAAGAGAAATATTATATATAACTCAGACTATAAATAGTATAGTGCACAGCCCATGATCCCAATCACATAATATTTATTAGTCTATAACATAGCATAATACAATGGCCACATAATATAATTCGGAGGATGAAGCTTGGCGATTCGAAAAATTGGTGGGCACACACACACACACACACACACACACACACACACACACACACACGGGCGCGCGCGATGCCACGTTAGCCAAATCCTGCAACCAGGTGGTCCAGTTGGAAATCTTGCCGAGCGTACATCAGGATCAGGCTGGTAGGATGGCAAAACTTTTCTTTTTGCTAAAGTACATACTATACAAAACATGCTTACTGAAACATGTTCGACATTTTCAAGTTTGGTTAAGTATAAAATCATACAGACTATGTACTGTATTTATAAAGGCTGCTGAAGTGCCCCCCTCCCCTCTCTCTCTCTCTCTGTAATCTTCCAAGTCATCCTGCTGTTTGACCTTCATTGGTGGATGGGCAGGTTGGTCAGCTGATGGGTGGATGGTTGGGTTAGGTGGATGGGTGGGTGGGTAGGTTGGGCAGGGTGGAGTGTTAGGGGTGTTTATTGTTGGCGAACGTGTGGGGTGGGTAGGTCAGTGCATAGGGTGGTTGGGGTAGTTTTTGTGGGTTGTTGTCTTGGCGAGTGAGTGGTCGGGGCGGGACAGATGGGTGGGCATGTTGGGGACGGTGGTTGAGAAAGGCGGGTGGGTGGGCTGGGTGGATAGGTTTGTAGGTGAATAAGTGAATTTTGCTGCTGGGCGGGTGGATATGTATAATAGTTCGCAAAGGATAAGGCATAAAATGGTATTATAGTGCTAGTAATAATGTAGCTCCCGAAGGGTATGGCAGAAGACGGGATAATGTTGCTAGTATAACATATCGTTGTTCTAGTGCTCGCAGAACTCCCGACTCAGAAAAGTATTATACATACTGTCAGATGGTACAGACATTTTGTATGGTTGTAGAGCACAGCATCAAAGCTGCTTTATCTCGGAAACTTAATAAGCTACAGCGGATCCATGCAACTAGTTATGAAGCATGTGAAAGATTAATGGGTGTCTGAAGTGTCTTTCACAAAACTCGCCAACATAATTCTGAAAGGCGCCAAAAGTACCAGTTTGCTAATAAAGATGTAGTCAAATGTGTGAGCAGCAGTGTTTTGGCATCAGGTTCCAAAGCACTTAAGCTCATAGTATATACGTTTTAAAACAAGAAGTATCGATGTATACAGTATTGTGCTTTAATATCAGGCATGTGCGATTAAGCACTGCTGCTGAGAAAACTAACAACATCAGCATTTTCTTGTGTGGACGCGTATAACTTAATAATTTTCCACCCTAGTATAGGTATTGTATCATAACAAAGATCCTTTTAACTTTCAGCTCTGTATCCAAAAGTAATCAGACTGGAGTCTCATTTTCCTTAATAACCAAGGAGTTTCATCGAAATTCGCTGAACCGCAACTTATTATAGTTGTTTGAGCAAGCGAAAACTGTAATATGCATCAGTGTTAGAACATGCCAAACTCTTGTTATCTTGTAAAACAATAAGGAGTTTTACGGACATCGATGGTGAGCTTGTAAAGGAAACAGACATGACTTAAGCTGACTTTCCTAAAATTTACCAACATGAAAAAAAAAAATTGATATAATGAGTAACCAAAGAGTATCCAATTAAAAACACATTCATACTGAAACATGTCTCTGTACATAGATGGAAAGACAGTAAAAAAATTAATAGATGCTAATGGAATGACTTTACTGGAGTTCGACAAAATAATACTGAAAGTGCAAAAAAAATGTTCGAGACAGCTCACAAAGCCAGCAAGTGAGAACATTATCAGATATGTAATCAAGTGAGTCAAGATAATGCTGAGAATGCGCAAAAATTGCCTAATGCTGAAAAGGGGCAAAAAAGAGGAATATTCTTACAAAATTAATCAGTAGAGAGGGTTCAACAATAGAGCTGGATTATCGGAGAGACTTATAAAATAACAACAGATCTACGCACATCACTGAAAAGGTTACAAAAAAGTAAAATCTTTGTTTAATCCCTAATCACTGGGTAATGTCTACTGTATTCACGTCACAATCGGGGTGCTACATGGCCGCCAGGTAGTGGCTATACACGCAAGTGTCTTCCTGCCACCATTCGTACAGGTTGCCATTTCATCTCGGGACCAAAGGGTAGGGAGGGAGTCCCTCCATAGCACACAGGGGAGACTCAGTCTGTCCAGTGCTCTTGGCAGGTGTACAACGATGTCTTCAGGTTCATATTTGTCTGATTCCATCTACGCCACCTGTAGCCAACTGCATCATCCACCCCTGCCAAGCCTCTTTCCAAGGATACTAGAAATGGGCTCAGTGCTCATGGATGCAACAGAGTTTAGTACATCTAGTAGCGGAGAAGTTATCACGTTGAGAGCAAAGCCATACTCATCGCCACGGGCAGACGCACGGACACGTCCTGCTTTCACGCCGAAAATTTGTTCTCTTCCTTACGTCATTACTAATCAACGCAACGACCTGCAGACCTGGGGATACTTTCATTCCCAAGAGGAAGAGTTGGTGAGTAGTATGGTGAGTAATATGTATTCAAAGGTCATTTTATTTAGCTCAAGATAGTTTCCAAGGAAGAGTGGGTAACTCAGAACCTTCATTAATCTCATCGCTACTGTGATGATCCTAGGTTGAATAACTTTCAAAAGTTTTCGGTGCATCTTACATATGTGCTTCAAAAAATTCAAAAAATAGCAAAACAAGAACGAAAAGCACTTACTAAAACATATTAAGATATTGGAATGACAGTGTGCCACAGACTGAACATGGTCGGCTCAGGAAAACATAATTATAATCCCATTTTTTTTTTTTTAACTCCAGTGTCACTATGGTGCACCATAAGTGCACCCAAAAACTGTCATGATATAATCATTAACAAACCATGCAATAAAAAGAATTATGCCAAAAAATAAAATAAAATAATAAAGTGCAGGGATGGGATTACATGTCGTTTTACTGCTTCGATATTGTTTAGATGGATTTAGGAGCACCGCCATCCCCACTATAATCGTTGTATATACTTTTGAGCCCCATTAAATACTCTCACCCTCTGATCTTTTTCTGTCTCTTCGCAAGCATTCTTCTGTTTTTATATTTCAGGCTCTTTCACCTTCTCTTCAAATCTTTCCTCTTCCCGGCATACAGTTTTCTCTTCCATTTTTACATGTCCTCATTAATTTTCATCAACTTCGTATGCAGTCCCTAAAACTTTCCTCCATTCCTTTCACAGTTCATTAAACCCTCTCATTCCACCACGCTACTGTTTTCATCTTTTACCTCTTCTAACCCCACACACCACCTCGGTGCTGCACACAGGTTTCTCACACCTTCCAGTTCCTCCATCTGCTCCTGATCATAATTATCTACCCTGTCTCGCCTCCATCTGTCTTCTATAACCCATCCTCTTTCCCACCTCCTGCAGCCTTATCACTGCACCCTACGGCCTTTTAAAGTCACATAAACAGGAAAGGAAACCAGTCCCTGCACTGATCCCATGACACTACGGCGATCCTACATTGCAACTGGCGTAGCCCCTGTTACCTGAAACAAGAATCCGGTGAACTGTAGGCTGGTTACCTCTATGCAGTAGCCCACCATTAACTTTTGGGAGTATTGGTAAGGAACTGAGGGACTTGTGTATAACTGGGCAGCGCACCTGTCCGCCTATATCTGTACCACTGCATGAAGGCACACGCTCCAGCATTGGTCTCTCGGTTAAAAAGGAAAAAAAAAAAAACTGTTATTCCAACAACTCTCTTCCGTTCTTTGTTTATATTTTTGCGACGTCCATTATATGGAGATGGGGGATGAAGTGAATACAGCATATTGTGGCTGGCAGGTGAATTCTGTGTAACGTTCGAAGTTTTGTAGCAACTTTTCCTTAGCGATTCATTTTCCACATCAGAGGTAAAAAGATAATGTTGATTTTATGTGTACGGCGTGTCGGGGTGAGGAGATGAAGATTGTCAGACGTGAAAGGATTGAACTTGCTTGTGAATCTCTTGAGTGTGTGGAAGAGTTTTATTATTTGGGAGACATGTTGTGTGCTGGAGGTGGGGCTGGAGCTAGCTCTGTGGCTAGGGTAAGAAGTGGTTGGAAGAAGTTCAGGGAGCTCTTGCCTCTATTGACACTGAGAGGACTCTCCCTACGTGCTAAGGGGTCTTTGTATGCAGCATGTGTTAGGAGTGTAATGCTGTATGGTAGTGAGACCTGGGCAGTGAAGGAGGAAGATATTCGCCGGCTCAGACGTACAGAAATGACAATGATTAGGTGGATGTGCAGTGCGTCCCTGCGTCCAAGGCCTGGAGGGGCTGGGTTTAAGATGGAAGAGTTGAGAGGTAGGATGGGATTGGAGTGTATTGGTGCTGTGATGAGGAGAGGTAGATTGAGATGGTTTGGACATGTGGAGAGGATGGGGGATGATAATTGGGTTAGGAAGGTGAGAAGTGTTAATATTGGGGGTGGGGTTATGAGGGGTAGACCGAGAAAGACATGGGACGAGGTCATTAAGTGTGACCTCAGGGTTAAGGGACTGAACAGGGAGGCTGCCATGGATCGTGCAGCGTGGAAAGCAGCCATTAGGTGACCAAGGCCGACACATGCAAGCATGTTGGAGCCTTTAAAAACGAAAACGAAAACGAAAACCTTATCATTCAATTGTGTGCGACTTATTTGGCCATTATAGAGACATACTTTCCATCAATAACGTACAAAGCGATATTAACGTTTAAGGTGTAGTGTGAAGAAGATGTATTATGAATTCTACAAAACCACTCAGACTACGACCCATATCCTTACCCTTAGGCTGCCTCCTCACTGTCTGTATTGTTGTCGTGGGAGACTTCGTGCTGCCTTTCCGTGACAGCACACATTGTATATTAAACGTTTATATTATATTGTATGCTACTTATACCTCCCTATTATTGACATATTTTTCATTACCACTATACGAGAGGATATTACCAGGTGTCACCAGAATTCCCAAGTCAAAAACAATACGTTAAGAAATGTGAGAAAATGTTCTTACGGTCACACTCTCCAGGGTAGGCGAGTCTGATGGATGGGTCGTGGCACTGAGCAATAAGCAGGAAGCATTTGTTGCCGTAGGTCACGCCGTCGCTGCCACAAACAGGGTCGTACTCCAGGGTGCAGAACCGAGGACACTTCTCTTGGAGGTCAGATGAAAAAAATGTGAATTACGTTGAAAATATTGTCTGGATTAGTTGATAAATGATAGCTGATATGAAGAATTTCTCTGAATTAAATTGTACTATTTTAAAGAAGTAAAGAGTCGTCTGTCAGTAATCAGAACGGTGTTTATGTTGCTACGATAATGAAGAATTTTAATTAAGAATTTTGTGAAGTCAATTTTATTGTCCAAACATGAAATTCTCTCTCTCTCTCTCTCTCTCTCTCTCTCTCTCTCTCTCTGCATATATATAATTTTCCGCTTTTCATAAGAAAAAATCGAAAAAAGAAGATTAACACCTACCAACACCCACCGCCAAATTCATCGCCATCACCACCACCACCAAAGAGTCTTCGCAGCATCTTCTTCACTGATACTGGGCCTCCGACGTACGGTTTCGTCAACAGAGTGATTTGGGTAAAAGGGTGCTAGTACAGTGGCATGAACTTATTCTGCCAATGCCATTATGTCTTTAAGCATTAATGGATCTCATTTTAGACATGCGTGTCCTGAACTACTTCAAATACGGTACTCAGGAATTTTCTTATAAAAAAATATCAACTCTTTGGGGCTAGGCAAGTACAGTGACTTCATATAACAGTAATATACTGTCTTAATGACGAAGTCATTGTTATGCTGTTCTTCCTGCTTTTTATCTCTTTTTAAATCTACCGAACCACCTACAACTCCGATATATGGAGTGGTAGAACACAGCATCAAAACTCTTATTTAGGAGACGATTTAATCGACGGTGAAACTAGGCACATAATTGAAAAGCTTATAAAAAGAGTAACAGGTGTTACTTAATTGACTTTCTTATAAAGAGGAAGAAAAAGTAAAGATGTCGCCATAATATTGCAGAATAAAGCCAAACAGCACCGAGTTCAGCGTTTAAAGTCTAAACTGTTTTTATGGGGAATTAGAACGAAAGAAGATCTATGTGTATTGCTGGAAAGCTTATGAAGAAGTAACAGGCGCTAAGAACGTGAGTTTCCTCAAAATTCGAAATCATAGTAAAAAAAAAAAAACAGCCAAATTCATTACGAAACCCGTGCTGCTTCAAAGACTTCATAAAGCAACAGCGAATCTACACACATTACTGGAATGCGTATGAAAAGCAACACGTGCTACTAGCATGACTCTCTCTCTCTCTCTCTCTCCATATATATATATATATATATATATATACCTAGCCTGCTTTCCCCAAGGAAAGGGAGGTAGCCGAGACAGGACGACACACTCCCCATTTACTCATCCATTCAAACACATTCATTCGCATCTTAGCCCCAAAGGGGAGAACGGACAGATCCTCACCGCACCACACCGCACAAGGGTCAACTACGCAATGCAATCAGTGACATCCGCAGCAGGGCCCGACAGCAGAGCTGGTTTACCCCTGCCACATCATAACAGACTCATCCCCTTACCCGCACCTGACCTAAAATAGCTGATCAGACCAAATGCGGGAGAATATCCCCTCAGGGCTGCATCATCACTTATTCATTCACAATTTCTCTCCATTTATTTCTGTCACTCACAGCCACTCTTCCTTGCTCAACAGACATCCCTCTTGCATCCAGCGCTCTCTTCACACTGTCCATCCATCCTATTCGTGGTCTTCCTCTCAGCCTTACACCTCTCACATCAGATCTAGTTATCTTTTTCACCAATCGCTCATTATCCATTCTCTCCATATGCCCAAACCATCGCAACACCCTCTGCTCAACTGTACCGGCCATCTCCCGAACAACTCCAGTTCTCCTTCGCACTTCATCATTCCGCACTCGATCCATACGCGTCACTCCACACATACTCCTCAGACACCTCATCTCCATTACATTCAAACTTTTCCTCTCTGCTACACCCATACTCCATGTTTCAGCCCCATATAATGCAGTTGGTACCACAACACCATCATACAGCCTTCTCTTTACATCCATTCTAAGCGAACGACATCTAAACACTTTTTTCATTCCTCTCAGCACCTTTCCTACTTCATTTATTCTAAACTTCACTTCTGCATCTATTCTTCCATCCACAGCAACATGTGACCCTAGATATTTAAAACACTCTACCTCCTACTAGTCTGATCAGCTAGTCATGTCAGGTGCGGGTAAGGGGATGGGTCTGTTATGATGTGGCAGGGGTAAACCAGCTCTACTGTCTGGCCCTGCTGCGGATGTCACTGATTGCATTGCGCAGTTGACCCTTGTGCGGTGTGGTGCGGTGAGGATTTGTCCGTTCTCCCCTTGGGGCTAAGATGCGAATAAATGTGTTTGAATGGATGAGTAAATGGGGAGTGTGTTGTCCTGTCTCGGCTACCTCTCTTTCCTTGGGGGAAGCAGCCTAGGTATATAGAGATAGATAGACCTCCTCAAGCAACTCGCCATTCAAAACTATATTCATCCCCCTACCATCTACCAACCTCGCACACTTCATCACTTTACTCTTATTCTCATTTACTTTCAATTTCCTCATTTCACACACCCTTCCAAACTCCTCTACCAACTGTCTCAATCTTTCCTCTGAATCAGCCACTAGTGCAGTATCATCTGCAAACAGCAGCTGCTTCAGATTCCACTCTCCACCATCAACATTCACCAGACTCAGACCTCCACCTAAAACTCTTGCATTCACCTCCCTTACAACACCATCCATGTAAATATTAAACAACCAAGGCGACATCACACATCCCTGTCGCAGCCCCACTTTCACAAGAAACCAATCACTCACAGCATTTCCCACTCTTACACACGCTCTACTATTTACATAAAAACTTTTCACCCCTTTTAGTAACCTACCATCATATATATATCTATCAATATATATATATATAGATATATATATATATATCTATATATATATATATATATATATATATATATGTATATATGTATATATATATATATATATATATATATATATATATATATATATATATATATATATATATATATATATATATATATATATATATATATATATATATATATATATATATATATATATATATATATATATATATATATATATATATATATATATATATATATATATATATATATATATATAGACAGATAGATAGATTGATAGAAACACAGATTGATAGATGTGGATATATACAGATATACACATACTTTACATCTATCTATTTAACTATCTATCTATCTACCTATCTATAAACATGTACAAAGATAGACAGATATACAGTAGCTAGAGAGAGAGAGAGAGAGAGAGAGAGAGAGAGCCATGGGCAAGATCCCACTGCTACCTGGCGCGTCCCCGGGTGGTGGATAGGGGAAGGCCTTGTAGATATAGTGGTACCGTCTTAGACGGCACGGTCATGGGACCCCCTATAGATATATAGGGCTCCACCGAATATAATGAATAAAGTGACAAAAAAATATTACATCTCACCAGAAACTACATGGCAGGGAGGTGAGATTATTTGCCACAAACCTTCCAACCAAACGTAAGTTCTATTGCAAATGATTTGACGGGCGTTCCTGTTGGATCATCGTCTATTCAAGGTCCAACCGCACTGCCTCCTGTGTTTACGGGCAGTGTGCCACCGAAAGTGAGTAGGCACTGTGTTGGCAAGTTAGAGACTGGGATATTAAACAATCTGAAATCCCTAAAGATCTATGCATACAATGTAAGAAGCCTCGCAGAAGATTACAAACTTGATAACTTAATGATTGAACTGGAAAACTTTAGTCGGGATATTGTAGGTTTGAGTGAGACTCACAGAAAAGAAGAAAAAGTAATTCAGCTCGAAGGCAGCAACCACCTATTTTACTACAGAGGAAGGTAAAATGAAAGAGTTAGTGGTGTAGGTTTTCTAATTAACAGAAATCTTGCAGACAACATTCTTAAATTCAGCAGTGTATGTGACAGAGCAGCATTGGCTGTAATTAGCCTGTGCAAAATATATACCCTGAAAGTAATACAAGTATATGCACCAACTTCTCAGAGCTATCTAACTATCTATCTATAGCCCGACGCCCTAATCCCGCAAAGGGTGGCCGCAGACAAAACGCCTCCAAGTCGCTCTGTCACCCACCATTTGACTACCGTCCCCCCAACTCACCCCCTCCTCCCTCATATACCTCTCAACTCCATCCCTCCACCTCATCCTTGGTCTACCTCTCCCTCTCCCTCCTCCCACCTCACCCACATACACCCTCTTAGTCAGTCTTTCATTCTCCATTCTCTCCACATGTCCAAACCACCTCAGTGTATTTCTCCTAATCTTCTCAACCACATCCACATCCACCCCACAGCGTTCCTTCACTTCTTCATTCGTCAACCTGTCCCTCCACGTCACTCCACATGCTCCTCTCAAGTAACTCATTTCCACTGCTCTCACTCTTGACTTGTTCCCCTCTTGTAAGGTCCATGCCTCGCTTCCATACGTCAGGGTAGGGATCACAATACTATCATGCAGTGACTTCTTAACTTCCATACTCACCTCCCTATTTCTCAGAGCTCAGATGAAGAAATTGAAACATTCTGTGATGACATCTCCCAGATTATGGAAGAAGAAAAGACAACATGTACTATACTCATGGGAGACTTCAATGCAAAATTTGAGACATCAAAAAATGGAGATGCATGTATGGGAAACTTTGGAGTGAGAGAAAGGAACGGAAGAAAAGTAATGCTGGTAAACTTTGCTGAAATGTACAGTACAACATGAGAATAATGAACACATTCTTTCACAAAAGAACAAGAAGAAAGTGGACCTGGAGAAGTCCAAATGGAGAAACAAAGAATGAAATCGACTTCACTGTAGCAGATAAGAATAACACGATCAGAAATGTCAATGTTATTAACGAAGTAAATATCGGAAGTGACCACAGAATGGTGGGTTGCACAGCCAGATTCAATTTCAAAAGTGAAAGAAAGATAAAAAGATATATCCAATAAAAGTAAACGAAAACAAAGCAGCCTTTCTGTTGGAAATAAGGAACATATTTCAGGCTCTAAGTAATGCTGAATGTGACACTGATCAGCTGAATGACAGACTAACAAAAGTGCTGAGAGAATCAGCGGAGGTAGTAGGAAAACCTAATACAATAAAGCCAAGAAGTATTCAGAAAAGACACTCGAGCTTATGAAAAAAAGAAATGAAATGAAAGTAAAAACAAGGGAAAAAGAAGCAGAACGAGCCGAATTAAATAAGCTTATCAACAAAAGACAAAGAGAAGAAAAAAGAAACAGAAATATGGATCAGATCAAAGAAAGCATCAAGAAAGGAAAAAATCTGAAACAGGTCCGAAGTAAAATGGCACTAGGAAAGCAACAAATAACATCACTGAAAGACAAAAACGGTGAAGTCATTAAATGCAGAGATAAGATGTTGAAGAGAGTTGAAGAATTTTACAAAGAACTGTATGCGTCAAAGACCGTAGTACCAATTGCTAACTTTTCAGTTGACACAATTGAAATACCTGAGGTAATACCAGACGAAGTAAATATTTCTCTTATAAATATGAAAAGAGGGAGAAGATGGACTAGTATCAGATTTACTGTTGGATGCAGGAGTAGAAGTACAAAATAGGCTTGCTCACTTATTTACCCACTGCATAAAACAGATGAAAATTCCCAAAACATGGTGTAATGCAATAGTTATTTTACTTTACAAAGAAGGTGACTCAAAAGATCTTAGTAACTATCGACCCATTAGCTTATTATCAGTCATTTACAAACTCTTCACTAAAGTCCTTACGAACAGAATAACAAAAAATTTAGAGGAAAACCAACTGAACAGGCAGGATTCCGAAACGGGTATTAGACTACGGATCATCTACACACAGTGAATCAGCTAATTGAGAAAACTACAGAATATAATAAACCACTGTGCTTAGGTTTTCTTGATTACAAAAAGCCTTTCGAATCAGTGGAGCACATAGCAATTATAAATTCATGGAGAGTAATGAGGAGGATGGATGGTGAACATGTTGAACGAAAGGCAATGATAGACTACGTGTGTGTGGATGAGCGAATGAGAAGACAAGTGTTGGATGCAAGAGTGTGGAGAGGGTGGGGGAATGGAGTCTCGGACCATCACTTAGTGATGGCCAAGGTAGAGCTGCAAAGAAAGTGGTTGAGGAGGCGAAGGGGAAGACAGGAGGAAGCAGCTCCTGTGAGAAGAGTGGAGAAATTGCAAGATAGTGAGAAAAGGACAGAGTATAAGAGCATAGTGGAAGAAAGATTGGGAAGGTATGAGCTAGAGCAGATGGAAGGGGTGGAAGACGTATGTAAGATATTCACGGAAGAGATAAGCGCAGCGTGTGAGGCGGTTTGTGGAGTGAGGAGGAGATGCAAGGGTGTGCAAGGGACAGCATGGTGGAATGATGAGGTGAAACGAGCTGTGGAACAAAAGAAGAAGGCATATGGTGAATGGTTGGCGAGTAGAGGTAGGGGAGAAGATGAGAGAGAGAAGAGAGAGGTATATGTGAGCAGGAGAAGGGAGGTTAAGAGACTGGTGAAGGAGAGTAAGAAGAAAGTGGATGAAGAGTTTGGGAGGAATCTGAGTGTGAAATGGAGGGAGAGTAAGAAATTGTTTTGGAAGGAGATAAAGAAAGTAAGGCAGTGTGAAAGGGGAAATAGTAGGGGAGTGAAGGATAAGAATAATAGATTGTTGGTGGAGAAGAGAGAGAAAGTGAGGAGATGGAAGGAGCACTTTGAGGATTTGTTGAATGTAGAGAGTGAGAGCAGTGTGAGTGTAAGTGGTTGGGGAATGGCTGGGAGAAGAAGAGATGAGAGGAGGGAGGAAGAGATCAGTAGGTCGGAAGTAGTGGAAGCGATGAAGAAGATTAAGCTGGGAAAGGCCCCAGGAATTGATGGAGTGTGTGGTGAAATGCTTAGGTATGGGGGTGAGATTGTTGTGGAGTGGATATGGAAGTTGTGTAGATTGGCTTGGGACGAGGGAAGGGTTCCAGAGGACTGGAAATCAGGTATAATTGTTCCTCTGTACGAAGGAAAAGGGGAGAGAGAAGTATGTGGTAACCATAGGGGTATTTGCCTTCTTAGTGTGACTGGTAAAATATATGGTAGAATACTCATTGATAGGGTTAGGCATATGACAGAGGAGCTAGTTGGAGAAGAACAAGGGGGCTTTAGGAAGGGAAAAGGGTGTGTAGACCAGATATTTGTTCTAAGATGTTTAGTGGAGAAGTATCTAGAGAAGGGAAGGAAAGTGTATGCTGCCTTCATGGATTTGGAGAAAGCTTATGACAGAATAGATAGGCAAGGTATGTGGAAGGTATTAAGAATATATGGAGTGGAGGGGAAATTGTTGAGTGCTGTGAAGAGTATGTATGAGGGAGCTAGGGCTACGGTGCGAGTGGATGGTGAGCTGAGTGAGTTCTTTGATCTCAATATGGGACTGAAACAGGGGTGTGTAATGTCTCCATGGCTGTTTAATATATATATGGATGGGGTTGTAAAGGAGGTTCAAGGTAGGGCAGTGGATGTGGGGGTGGCCCTAATGAATGAGGGTGAGATTTGGAAGCTTCCGGTGTTGCTGTTTGCTGATGATACAGTATTGTTGAGTGAAGATGAATGGGAGTTGCAAGGTTTGGTGAATGAATTTGGGACAGTGTGTAGGAGGAGGAAGCTGAAAGTTAATGTAAACAAAAGTAAAGTTATGGTGTTTGAGAGGAATGAAGTCACAGAGTGTGCAGTGAGGTTGGATGGTGAGGATATGGAGAATGTGAGTGCATTCAAGTACTTGGGTAGTGTGATGAGTAAGGATGGAACTTTGGGGGAAGAAGTAAATGAAAGGGTACAGCAGGGAAGGAAGGTTGTTGGTACACTGAAAGCAGTGATGAGAAATAGGGAGGTGAGTATGGAAGTTAAGAAGTCACTGCATGATGGTATTGTGATCCCTACCCTGACGTATGGAAGCGAGGCGTGGACATTGCAAGAAGGGAACAAGTCAAGAGTGAGAGCAGTGGAAATGAGTTACTTGAGAGGAGCATGTGGAGTGACGTGGAGGGACAGGTTGACGAATGAAGAAGTGAAGGAACGTTGTGGGGTAGACGTGGATGTGGTTGAAAAGATTAGGAGAAATACACTGAGGTGGTTTGGACATGTGGAGAGGATGGAGAATGAAAGACTGACTAAGAGGGTGTATGTAGGTGAGGTGGAGGGAGGGAGAGGGAGGGGTAGACCGAGGATGAGGTGGAGGGATGGAGTTGAGAGGTATATGAGGGAGGGGGGGTGAGTTGGGGGGAGGGGAGTCAAATGGTGGGTGACAGAGTGACCTGGAGGCGTTTTGTCTGCGGCCACCCTTTGCGGGATTAGGGCGTCGGGCTATAGATAGATAGATAGATAGAGAACAAGGAGAGAATGAGAACATTGTAAAACTGCTCGAAAACATATATAAAAGGGGAACTGCTACAGTTAAATTACATAAGGACTCAGAGAAAATTAAGATTGAGATGGAAATGGATAATGAATTACCATTTTTGGATGTAAAAGTTATCATGGACCAAAATATTTTGAAGACTAAGGTATACAGAAAACCTACAAATATTGTCATATGTGCATTACTATTCAAACCAACATATTAATGTAAAAAGATCTGTGTTCATATCCATGTATCTAAGAGCATATAGAATTTTAGACCCAGAATATTTAGATGATGAACTAAAAATGATTCAGAGTATTGTAAAGAAGCTAAAATATCCACAAAGCATACTAACTCAGTGCCACAATACAGCCAAGAAACGTTTCCTTGAAGGGAAAACTAATAAGCCAGATCGCCAGAACATTCAAAGAACCCCAGTCCTCCTCTTCCATGAAAATTTTCTTGATGTTGTTCACATACTGAGGAAACTCAATGTACAAGTAGTATTCAAATATGAGAACACCATCAAAAAAACCCTCATCAACAACAGCCCTTTCAGTAATTCAGGCGTTGTTTACAAAATCCCGTGTAAAAGCTGAAACAAATTTTACATAGGACAATCTGGAAAAGATTTGGAAACTAGAATCTCACAACATAAATACAGTGTAAGGACAGCCCAACAGAGTAGTGGTTTATTTCAGCACAAAGCATCCAGTGATCACCATATTGACTGGACAGGCTCCAAGATTCTAGCAAGATCAAAAAGCTTAAATGGAAGGAATGTAATAGAATCTTGTCTAATTTCTGGCACATATGAAAAGAATGTAAACATGAGCTATGGTCATTTTAAGTGTGATAAATTGTTAACTGAATTAATTTTAAAGCAGTATCCCCCAGACTAACGCGTGATTGTTCCCTGTCATCTCCTGGTGGTGTTGTCACACCTATGTGGGACATACCAAGCATTAATCCTCTGGGTCTTAAGTTATGCAGCAGTATTTATCCCCTTCTCCCTCCCCCCTCTCCCATTCCCCTCCCCCTTCCCCCTTCCCCCTCCCTCCCACCCCCCCTTTCCTCCCCTCCTACTCCCTCCTCCTTTGTCACGTGCATTTTTAGATTCAGGTCATCCTTTGTTGTGTTCCACTCCCTGCTGCAGGTGACCATAAGTTAAGCCGCAGGTAAAAATTCAGGTCATCCATTGTTCTGTGTGCCACTACCTGCTGCAGGTGTGCATAAAAGACCTCTACCCTTTACGTTTCTGTCTCACTCTGTCTGAAGATGTAATATACGAAAGTACTCACTGTCGCTCCTTTCATTTCTCCTGTGGTTAGTTTGCATACATATCTTCACGGTGAAGTGAAGTCTCTGCATATATATATATATATATATATATATATATATATATATATATATATATATATCCATCATCCAATCCTATGTCGCCCCATGAGGAGCATAGGAGCCCGGGGCCAGGCAGTTGGTCCTGACATTTAAGCTGAGAGTGACCAACCTCACTCATCCCTGAGTGGCATTACGTGAACAATAAACCCCAATCACCCCACCCCTTGGATGTAAAAATTCACCGGCTCAATCCGATTGGAGCACAATAATTACCCACTAAACTACCAGGCGCCAAAATTTGGTTATATGGTTACCATCCAGCGTAGTAAATGGTATCCTGGTGTACAGGAAGCCATTTGGGTTGTCACTTAGTGTAGAGTCACCCACAGGCAGAAGGGAGAGGAAAGAATGAAGGAATGAAAGACAGAAGAGGGAGTGTAAATTCACCGGTAGGCAGAAGGACGAGGAAAGAATGAAGGAAAGAAAGATGGAAGGAAAGAAGGATGGAGGAGAGGACAGGGCAGACACCCGAGAGCAGCACTACATTGAGTGAGTGGATGGTGAGTGCTCCCACCTACCATATATATATATATATATATATATATATATATATATACACACACACATATATAAGGAGCTAAACAGAGCACGGTAATTTAGTGTGTTACCTTCGAAATAACTAAATGTTATTCTGGCACGAACCTGGTTTCCCTGGGCTCTTTTAAACAAGAAGGAACACACAAAACACACTTCCGATGCATGCAAATGGTACAAGGTAGGCACACAAACTCAGAGTGCCGATACTACAGGTTTATTATTATTCTCACACACTAGGTACAACCTTGGCACATTAACCCTGAGACACAGAAACTATGAGAGAAGTGGTCAGTCTGGGATACGGAGTTTCAATCTGAGGGCCTGAAAATACCTCTCCTTTGAGTGCACTAGGGAGGTCGCCGAAAAGTCCATACACGGAAAAAAAAAAAAAAAAAAAAAAGGTGAGACCCGGAAAGTGTGTTTACGTCTGTAGTGTTTGGTGTTGTTAACGTGTATCAGGACGAAAAAAGGCCAAAGGGGAGAAACTACGACTCTAGTTCCAAAAGTGTGGAACCTGATACCTAGTTCTCCCTATGGACCTGGGGGACCAACGGTAGTGTGTATTATTCCAAAAGTGAGCACACAGAGAGGCTAGAAGGGAACCGAGAAGTCGGGACAGAAATTTTATACAGTTGTGTCACTGGGATCTGCTTTCCAAGTGTAGGGAGGAGGGGACTTATAGGGCGTGGAAGGGGGAGCACAGAGATGGAGGTAACTCCGGGGATTGGGGTGTCTTGTAACACTCGGCCTGGGCCCAGGACTAGTCATGGCTTCTCCAGGGCTGAATTGCGTTAAGCCAGTTCAGTTGGTGAGAAGGGATGTTGTGGCTTCTCCTTGGCTGAATCGTGCCGAGCCGGTTCAGTGGATATGGAGGGATATCGAGGTTTCTCTGGAGCTGTAGGTTAGGAGGGATATCGTTGCTCGGGACTGTCTCAGCCAGTTCAGGATTGATGTTGCATCGAGCCAACGTCAGTGGTTTGCACTGAGCCAAACTGGAGTCGGAGAAGCATTGAACATTCTTTTTAGTACCGCATGGAGCCAGTACTGGACTGAAGAGCTCCGACCGTTTGAAATATTAGGAGTTCTAGCTGTGATGTTGGATGAGGTGGGGCTTGCGGAGAGAGGAGTGGCTAGTGGTGGCGTGTGAGTGATCTCCATTCCTCACTTGCTTGGACACTTGTATGGTAGCTATCTTGGCGGAGGGGTGAGGCAGTCTCCCTTCTTGTTGGCAATGGTTTTCTGTGGTAGTAGCTGAAGCAAGGACTATAGTAGACGACCTCATCCCGGGGATTTTATTACCTTCACCATTTTTAAAGACACGTCCTCATGGGAGGAGGTCTAATGTTTTTGCCTCGATGCTGACCATGCTTAGTGTGAGGACCTTCAGGGTATAGTACCAGACTCTAGATTGCTCATCTTGTTTCCTTTTTGGGTCTCTGATGAGGATGAGGGAGCTTGGTTGGTGGTAGGTTTTGAGTAAGCACAGTAGGTGTTGAGGCCCCTGGATTCCCTTTTTGTGTCCGGTGTTAGGGACCCAGAAATCGTAGTGGACGAACATAGCGGTGTGGGTTGGGTGTGGTTGGAGAGAGGGTATGGTGGCGATGGCTGTGGCTGCAATAATAGCTTTGACCTTTGACTCGGGGTCAGGCTTGAAGTCGCCTGTTGCAGACACGAAGGCAACAATGAGATGGGTGTTGGCTGGTATGGGGATAGGCAGGGTGGAATTTTTGCTTGTTAGTGACCTTAATTTTTTTTTTTCTCTTTTCCTGAGTTGTGGGGTGAGTTTTATTTGTGGATGGGGTTGAAGGGGAGGCGGGGGGTTGGGGTGACAGGTTTTGAGGATAGTGGGGCACTATATTTATCAGGTGGCCTTGATTGGCGGCTTCATCTTGTGAAGCTGGGAATGCGGCTTCTCCTGTCAGGCAGGTGTGTGGAGGAGGATGAGGGGTTGGTGGATGAACTAAGGCTTGGCGATGATGGATGCGAGGTTGGACAAGGTTGTCGTGATGGTTGTGGTATGGGTGATAGTTTATTGGAGGTAGGAGATAGATGAGAAAGGATATGTGAAAATGTATAGGGTGGCTAGGTGGCTAAGGCTCGGGAGGGCGAATCTGAGTGTGTGGTGGAAGACAAGAGAGGGGGGGTGAGGATGAGGGTTGCTGGTCAGGGGAATGTGGGATGGGTTGGGTCGTGAAGATGAGGGTGAGATCTAAGGAGATGAGGATGGCAGATTTGTTGTGGTATTGGGTGGTGATGGGAGGGGAGAGAAGTTCATGGGCGGGGTGGGGAAGACAGGAAAATGAAATTTTGGGATAGCTGAATGACTTAAGTTGTGGGCAATCAGGGGTGATGAAGGACAGAGTTTGAGTTTCCTTGGTGTCAGTGCTGGTATGGTCAGTTTCGAGAGGGTTATATCGATGAACATGTCGGCTATGGCATCCCCTGGTTTCGCCATGAAAATCAATGATTACCTGGTAACAACTTGGCAGGAGGGTGATTTCAATGGGAGCTAGAAACTTTGACTGGAGTTTGTGGTTTAGGGACAGTCTAGCAACCATTACTTGTTGGCCCAATTGGTATGGATTATCGGGAATAATTTCGTCGATCTGCAGGTCTTGGCAGTGTAGCATGTGACAGAGTCAGGTCTTGAGGTGATTGAGTGGGTCTGGTGTGGCTGGTGCAATTGGTAGTGGCTGGGCCAAATGTTGTAATGGGATTAGAAATGGAGGCTTACCAAAAAGTGCCAATTGCAGGTGCTCATGCTTCATTGTAGGAGCTTTACTTGAAATGGCCAGTCTTCTGTGCTGAGTGCAACTAGCCTGGTTCTGTGTTAACTGGTGAGGCTTCAGTGGCTTCTTTCACAAACTGAGTTCCCTCAGGGATGGTAGGGAGACGAGTGGGAGATACATTATTCAAATAACTTGGATTGCTGTCCCTAAACTTGTCCAGGGAAATCTGGGACGTTGTCAGAATGGAGTGCTTGTGGAACTCTGAAGTACAGAAAAATGCTGGTAATTAGGGCCTCGGCAACGGCTGTGGCAGAGTGTTCCTTAACTGGACAGGTGATTATGAACTTAGAATAGGTGTTAACGAAACGTGATGATAAATAGAGTCACCGACTTTGATGGAAGAGGCCCCATCACGTCCACCATAAGCAGCTGCAACAGCTTGGTGGTCATGAGGTGCCCGGTTGGTCCCGGTGTCCTGGAGATTTCTTTTCCTAATGCACAGGCTCTGTAGGTTTTGACTACTTGCCAGTTGATGGTCAATGGCTGAGGTGTCCAGTAGATGTCCTTAAAACCCTGAAGCAATTTTTGTTGGCCAAGGTGGATTCTGATGTTGGAGTTAAGATGAACCATGACATCTTTGACCTCATTGGGGTCAATGACCATGTGGCCTGAGGGGGGTATATAGGTGGTCCCCTATACAAGTTAACTTTTTGAAGGTGTTAGATGGCATCCATTTGGATTTTTCTTTGGTTTCACACTATTCCAGGAAAGTTTTCTGTGAAGTGTGGGGTTTGTTTTCTGTGGTTCGGTGAGTGATTTCAGGGGAAGCCTTGACAAAGCATCTGTGTTGGTATGCAGTTTGTCTGGGTGGTACACTATGTCGAAGTCGAATCCTCTGTGGGTTTCTCACATTGGGCTAAGAAAGCGTCAGTTATTGTGATCTCCGCAGACTGGTAGTCCGTGATGATTGTGAGCAGGGGCCCTAAGATGTAGGACCACAAGTGATTGAGTGCTCAGATCACTCCGAGGCATTCACGTTTTGCAGCTGCATAATCTGCTTTGGAAGCATCAAGTGTTTTGCTGGCACAAGCAATGATGTGCTCTTTTCCCTCCCGGACTTGAGTGAAGACATCTATTCCAGCAAGGGAGACGTTTGTATACAACTGAAAAGATTGTGTGTAGTCGGTGAAGACAACTATTGGGGCAGTAGTAAGTTTTTTGAAGGCTTCGATTCTGGGGGCAGTTCACTGGAAGTTTTCATCATTTTTTGTCATGTCATGGAATGGCTTGGCATAATGCTGAAGTCCTTGACAAAGCATCAGTAATATGAGGCCTGGCCTAAGAAGGACTGGACTCCTTTTACTTCGGCAGGTTGGGTCAGCTCTGCAATGGCTCAGAGCCTGTCAGGATGTGGGTCAGGCCCCTTGCAAGAAATGATATGGCCAAGGAATGCAACTGATTATTGGTCAAGGTTGCATTTTGAGGGATTGAGCTTGAGGCCAGCTGCTTTATTGCAGCACAGAACTTGCCCTAAATGTTGGAGATGCTCCTCTCATGTTCGTCCGAACACAAGAACATCATCCAGGGTGGGCCAAACAAGTCTCTCAGGTTAGTTCTTGTAGCATTGAGTCCATTAACCTGGAATGTGGCTGGTCCAATGCGATGGCCAAAGTGGAGGGGGGGGCGTTGAACTCGTAAGGCCGTTTTCTCCAGATCATCTTCTTGAATGGGTACTTGCCAGTAGCCCGACTGAAGGTCGAAAGTAGAGAACCATTGAGCACCGAACAGTGAGTCCAAGGAGTCGTCGATTTGAGGTAGCAGGCAGCATTTTTGATGGCCACATTGGTGAGCTGTCGATAGGCGTCACAAAATCTCGTGGATCCGTCTTTCTTACTCACCAGAACTGCAAGGGATAACCTCAGGCTGGTCGAAGGCTTCATGATCCCTGCACTCAGGATGTCGTGAACTTGGCGGTCTTCTTCTTGGTGCAGCACTGGATTTTTTCTATGCGATGGCTGGCGTATGGGGGGTCCTGTAGTGTGTATCTGGTGATGTAGTATATTGGTCTGGCCTAGATCCCTTCGGTGTGAGACGAAGATGTCCTGGTAGAGAAGAAGCAGCTGCTGCAAGTCTTGCTGGTGTTTTCGTGACAATCAAAATCTAGGGTAGAGAGGGGTCATCAGTAAACTTGGAGGTTCAAGGGGGGTATCAAACGATTCCAACTCTCCCCTGACTAGGCCTTTGGGAAGCATGAGGCGGTTCGTCAGATATGTTAGTGATTCTAGTGGCATTGAGGTGGGAGGGAGCTATTTCTGGAGAGATGAGGCAACTTGTGGTGAAGGGTTGCTCCATCTGAGGGGAGAACAGCAAAGGGTGCTGGGCAGGGGTCATCAGTGGCACCCAGGCTTGATGGTGGGGTTGGATAATTGTCGTCATCTTGTTTGCAGCCTGCATGACACTATACAGGCTGGCAGTGGGGTTGTGGGCCCTGAACTGGAGGCACTGGTGATGGCAGTCGATCGCTTAAGTCGTACACCTTGAGCTGGAGGTGGTAAATGGGTGGTCAGTGTAGACTGACAGCTCTTGGGTGGTAACCGTGAGAAGGAGAGTTTGCCTTCAAGGGCCACTGGTTCATGTGCCCCAATAAGGCTAGTGGACGAGACTTGAAAGGCTTTAAAGGTTGTCAGATTTTTCTTGTAAATCCGTGTGGATAGGGAAGAATGTGTAGCACCTGTATCCACTAGGAGCCTCACAGTGATCCCATGGAGCCTAATCTTCATGTAGACAGGCATTTTGACCTTGGGTGCTAGTTACCCTTGGCAGGACTAGAGCCAATGGTGGAGGACTTAAAAATCCATCCCAGTTCTGGAGGACCCGGTTTCTTCCATCTCACTGTCTATGTAATCATTGGTAGACTCTGCAATGACCTCTTCCTTGGGATCCACTCCTGTGTTGTCTTCCCAGGCGTCATTTTTGGTGATGGGACAGGGCTTCCATTGTGGAGTCAGGCAGTTGGACTGGCTGCGCTGAGCTTGAACTTGCTCATGCATATCATGCAGGGCACAAGAAGCATTGCAGGCCTTGAACTTCCATGGGTCAATCAGGATAAGGCTGCCTTGCTGTGTGTTTTTCCTGTGCAGACGGAGAGACTCTAGGATGGAAGAGGTGGTTTTGACTTCGCCAATCCTCTGTCTTCTGGCTTGGTTCGAAAGGAACATGGCACATAGCCCCAATCTGCTTTGGTTTGCCTGTGTGTGCCCCTAGTAACCGCCAGAGAGTAATGATGTACCCGTCAAATCCCTCAGTGTTGTGGATCGTGAGATGTTCCCGAATGATACTAGGTAGGATCTGTATGAGGTGTACAAATATGTATTGATTCCGTTTTTCCTCAGTCAACTGGGTGTAAACAGACAGTCAATTTTCTCAAGTATGAAAAAGTACCATCTAGATCTTGAATTTCACATCCATTAACTGTAAGAGTGTGATGACCGATCCAAGGGAGGACTGGATGGCATTGATCACTATTTTACTGAACTGTTCCTATATCAAGGTCGCATTGATTTTCCCTGTTTCCTGGGCAAACAACCTGCCTTGATGAGGCAGCAATTCCGCGATTTTCGGTGCATCCTCTTTCTAAACCAAATCCAATACAGGTTTGACCATTTCCATGTAAGTCACAATGTCACAGACTTCTGGGTCATAACTGGGTATGGAGATGTGGGACCTTTGGGTTGCCATCGTGATGTATTTGCTGTTGTGTACAAGGAGTGATTGAAGTTCTGCTTTGCCTTTTCTCTGTATTTACTGTAGAACCACTGCTAGCCACCAGTGTTATGCTGGTGCAAACCTGGTTTCCCTGGGTTCTACTAAACAGGAAGGAATACACAAAACACACTTCCGATACACTCTGATGGTCCAAGGTGAGCACACAAACTCAGAATGGCATTACTGCAGGCTTATTATTATTCTTACACTCCAGGTACAACCCTCGCATGTTAAGCCTGAGACACAGAAGCAGTGTGAGGCAAGTGGTCAGTCTGGAATATGGAGTCTCAATCTGAGAGCCTGAAAGGACCTCTTCTTTGAGTGCACAAAGGAGATTGTCACAAAAAGTATTCACTGGAAAAAGGGGGAGACTCGGGAGGTGAGTATGCGTCTGTACTGTAGGGTGTTGTAAACATGTATCAGGACGACAAAAGGCCAAAAAGGAGAGACTATGACTCTAGTTCTGATAGTGAGGAACTCGATATCTAGTTCTCCCTAACCTCTTAACCGCGGGGCGTCACTTTCGTGACGCTTTGGAGCAAGGGATTATACCGCAGGGCGTCGCTTTTGTGATTCTGTGTTATTTTGAATTCACCCGGGCTTCCAAGTGGGGGCTTGTATCATCTATCAGTACTGCCAATGTCCAACACTAGTCAGCACTCCTAATCTCATCTGTACTCCCATCCATTGTTGACAATATAGCCATTTCTCCCCGTTCTTGACTCCCCTCCCTACCCCCCCTCCATTACCCTATCCTCTCGCCTGCCCGGCCGTGCTACGCTAAGTAAATCTTCCCTGCAATTTTTCACTGATTTCATCCATTGAAATAAGCCCTATGTCCTATTCTTATACCAAATAATATATACAAGAAAGAAATAAGGTAAGTGAGAGTGCCATACACCTGGAATTGGCTAATTATCACCTGACAACACCTCACGTGCACTCGTTCGCTAATTTTCGCTGTTTTTTTCCCCTTGAAATATGCCGTATAATCTATTTTCGTAATAAATATACATGTAAGGAGGGAAGGGAGAAGCCAAAGTGATTTTTACATTCACCTGGAACTACCTAATTTATAATGTATTGTCTAGATTTCCTGCCAATCATATCAGTGCTAGACAAAGCTGTTTCAAGATCTAACATTGGTAGCTCTGAATATATATCTCCTAAGTAGGCCTCTAATCTATTTTCGTAATAAATATACATGTAAGGAGGGAAGGGAGAAGCCTAAGTGATATTTACATTCACCTGGAACTACCAAATTTATAATGTATTGTCTAGATTTCCTGCCAATCATATCAGTGCTAGACTTAGCTGTTTCAAGAAGTAATATTGGTAACTCTGAATAACCCCTTAGCAGGCCTCCACGCTGGCCCTCCGTTATCAGTTTACTCTCATCTTCCGAAGCGAGGGTACGTATGTTTCTTCTTGCTGACTTCAAGGCCTTTTTCACCCCCATGCAAATGGCCCTGTGACCTTTACCCCCTACTAAACCTCGTGTGGAAAGAGGTAAAGGGCTGACAATTGATAAAAGAGTGACTACGATCTTTCTATTGAGTAAAACAGTGCAAGTGGAATTGTAAATAATGTATAAATAATGTGTAAACAGCAAGTGAAAGTAATGAATGTAAATATACGTGAACAATGGAAAATAGTTTTATAAGTTATTTCAAGTGACAGTGCACAACACAGTGTAAATAAATTAGAAATGTAAATAACGTAAATAAAATAGAGAACGTAAATAGAAATGTAAATGAGTAGTATTATAAGAATACGAGTATATACCCTAGGAGTATGGAAAGTGAAAGTTTCACTCTAGCATGTCTGAATGCTATGAGTTATGAGAGTGAAGATGAAAGTGACATTCACTCTCAATGCCAGTATACAGGACGAGAAAGTGAATGCTACGTATTTTACTGAAAGAAATTGAATCCCTACAGTGACAATAAACTAATACTACTGAAGGAAACTTATGGATAAAGACTGTAGATATATATAAGTGTTATATAGTAATAGAAATATAAAGTGTGAGGGGTTTTATGAATAATAAATGACAGACTACCAAGAGCAAACTAGTGCCAGTGCGACGATCAGACGCGCTCGTAATTACCATTGCTTTCACAGTGTTTTTTTTTTTGAGTATGGATCCCAAACTACTTGAAAATTGTAGAATTGTGTTTATAGTGTTTGTATCTGGCTGTGGTAATCATATTACAGGTTGTCGGGAAGTGTAAAGTGGAGACTTCGTTACCCTACTTCAGAGGTCTCCACAAGTCCTACGGTAACCGACGAAGGCTCAACAATCATTCCAGGAGAAAGATGAAGGTATGTGCCATAAGCATATGTATTTTTATTATTCTAGGACTAATAACTGATTTTTGGCAAATATTTTTTTAGAGTCTGTCGGAGCCCAAATAACCCCTCGGCACACGCAAGTCAGTGGTAAACAGGCCCGCGGTGTAGGGGCTAAGGACCTGGGGGACAGATGTACGTGTGTATTGTTCCCAAATTGCTCAAACAGGGATGTTAGAACCCGAGAAAGTTGAGACAGCAAGGTAATACAGTGGTGTTGGTGGGATCTGTTTTCCAGGTTTTAAGGGGAAGGGACTGAGGGGGCATGGAACTGGGATCACAGGGAGAGAGGTAACTCCAGAGATTGGGATGTCCTGCAACAGTTGGTCTGGGCCTTGGATACGTCGTGGCTTCAGGGTTGCACCACGTTGGGCCAGTTCAGATGCTGAGGAGAGACGTTGTGGCTTCTCTGAAGCCAAGCCATGTAGGGGCAGTTCATATGGTGAGGAGGCACATCGTGACTTTTCCTCATCTGAACTGCATCAAGCCAGTTCAGTATGTATGGAGGGACATCGTGGCTTTTCCTGAGTTGTACTGTGTCGAACCAATTCAGTCGGTGAGAAGGGATGTCATGGCTTCTCCTTAGCTGAACTGCATCGACCCAGTTCGGTGGATAAGGAAGGACGTTGAGGTTTCTCCGGGGCTGTAGGTGAGAAGCGATGTCGTGCCTTCCTCGGGGCTGAACTACGTCAAACTTGTTGAGGGTGGACATCGCGTCGAACCAACATCAATGATTTGCGTCGAGCTAGACCAGAGTCAGAGAAGCATCGAGCATTCTCTTTAGTATTGAATTGAGCCAGTACTGGACTGAAGAGCTCTGGCCATTTGCGGTATTTAGGGATCTGGCTGTGATGGCGGGTGGGCTGTGGCTCAGGGCGAGAGGAGTGGATAGGTGTGGTGTGTGCATGATCTCCGTGCCCCTCTTGCTCGGACGCTCGTATGGTAACAATGTTGGTGGTGGGACCAGACTTTCTCCCCTCTCGTCGGCGATGGACTTTTGTGGTTTGATTAAATTTTTGGAAGGGTTGGCCCTGAGCCAGGGAAGAAATGATTGCATTTTGGGCCGGATCCGGATCCAGGTCAGGAGTATCCCGCACGATACTTCCAAAAGTTCTCAATGAATTTCAATGAAATTTTGTGGAAAAGTGCGCCATGGAGAGGAAAGAACTGATTAAATTTTGGGGTAGATCTGGATCAGGATCCAGATCCTATATCCACGGGATTAAAAAAAAAAAAATGTTATGAACGGATCTCGATTAAATTTAGTGGAAGGATGGGCCACGGGCCATGGAAGAAATTATTAAATTTCAGAGCTGATCCGGATCTGTATCCTACGTCCATGAATCCGGATCAGGATCGTACATCCACGGATCCTTTTTAATGGCAATGGCATTGGCGGAGGTATGCACTCTCTGTGCGCTTTCTGCTCCTGTTTTTATTTCTTCTTGGAGGAAATGGTCTTCCGGGTTCCTTGCCTTTGGTTCTTTGTTTCTTGGATTAACAAGCATGTGTATATACAGGGTGATTCATAAATCCGTGAAACATGTTAAAAATTCACCGTTAATAAACGACGCAACAGATAGCACATTTTATTACACGGAAATACAGGTAAACACTCCAAGTTTTTTTTTTACATACCTTACAAATGCTCAATGTGTTCACCTTTGCTGATGCGGCAGATATCTATGCGGTGAATTTCTATAATGTTTCTCGGACTTATGAATCACCTAATATATATATATATATATATATATATATATATATATATATATAAAACCCCTTTGGGGCTAAGATGCGAATGAATGTGTTTGAATGGATGGGTAAATGGAGAGTGTGTCGTCCTGTCTCGGCTACCTCCCTTTCCTTGGGGGAAGTAGCCTAGGTATATATATATATATATATATATATATATATATATATATATATATATATACAGTATATATATAGATATATATATATATATATATATATATATATACAGTATATAGATAGATAGATAGATAGATATGTATAGATACAGACATACATATACATCTATATCTATATATCTATATATAATCATAAATATAAATATAAATACATATCTATCTATCTATCTATATGTCTATCTATCTATCTATCTATCTATATATGTATGTACAGATATAGACATACATAAATAACTACATACCTATATATATCCCTATCAATCTATCTATCTATCTTTCTATCTATCTATCTATGTATCTATCTATTTATATGTATGTATCGATATAAACATACATATAAATCTTTATATCCATATAGATATCTATATCTATTTCTCTCTCTCTCTCTCTCTCTCTCTCCCTATCTATCAATCTATCTATCTATCTATCTATCAATATATATTGTGGTAGGCGGGGGCGCCCATCATCCACCCACTTAGTGTAGTGGTACCCTTTTTTTAGGGTAGCTATACATCGAGTGGCAAGGCAAATGATTTCCTGTAAACCTGGAAATCATTTACAACTCTGGGTGGTAAGCTTTTAACCAACCGACACGTGTTCCCTGTGTGACTGCAAGTGGGTTGGCGGAGGGTTAGTGCCCCTCCCCGGAAAACAACTAACTAAAAATACGAACAAGAAGCCTCGGGCCAGGACTGATCAAAAGATGATGACTAAGGACTGAACAAAGGACATGATACAGATGGCGACGTGGAATGTATGGGGTGCAAATGATGAGGTGAAAGAGAGAGAGATTGTCCACGTCCTTGAGGGTGCGAAAGTGGATGTATGTGGATTAAATGAAAATAAACGGAGAGGTGAGAGAATGGGAGTATGGATGGGGTACATGTGCCGTAGGTGAGAATGAGAGGGCAAAAAAAGGAGTGTGTATTGTTTTGAGTAACAGATGGAGGGAGAATATGAGTAAGTATCGATCAGGTGGCTCAAGCATTGTGTGGGTAAGACTGAAAGTTGGACCACAAATGTGGGCGACTGTGTTTGTGTATGCGCCAACATAAAATCGTGCAAGCAGAGTGAGAGATGAGTTTTGGACAAATGTGGAAGTGTTCATGGAAAAGTTTGGACGGAATGAGAGAGGTGTTTTTGACTGGTGATACGAATGGTAAACTAGGAATTGTGAAGGTGGATAGAGTAGTTGGTGAGTGGGGCATGCGTGCTGAGGTAGATGAGAATCGCAGTGCTTCAGTGGACATTTGTGCCGGGAGAGGGATGGTGATAGCCAATACCCTCTTCAGGCACAAAATGATCCACAGGTATACATGGTGAGTGATGAGAAGGGTGGATGGTGAACTGAATGAAAGGAAGGCAATGGCCGATTATGTGTGTGTGTGGATGAAGGGATGCGAAGATGTGTAATGAATGCAAGAACATATAGAGGTTGGGGGAGTGGACGCGGTGGTCAGAATCAAGGTCCAAGTAAAAAGGAGAAATAGAAGAACGGAAGGATGGCAGGAAAGAGTATATGCAAAGAGAGTGGAAAGGTTACAAGAGGATGAGAAAAAGGCAGAATATAAGAGAGAAGTGGAGGAACGATTGGGTAAATACGAACTGGAGCAGATGGGGGACGTGGAAGGTGTGTGCAAGATATTCACAGAAGAAATTTGTGCAGCGTGTGAGGTGGTGTGTGGGGTGAAGAGAAGACGAAAGGGGGTGCAAGGAACAGCATGATGGAATGAAGAGGTGAGACACTCTGTGGCACAAAAGAAAAAGCATATAATGAATGGGTGAGAAATAGGGGCGTGGAAGAAGTTGAGAGACGGAAGAGAGAGTTATATGTAGAAAGGAAGAGAAAGGTGAAAAGATTAGTAAGAGAGAGTAAGAAGAGAGTGGATCAGGAATTTGGAAGGAATTTGAGTGTCAATTGGAGGGAATGTAAGAAAATGTTCTGGAAAGAGGTGAAGAGAATCAGACAGGGTGGCAATGAAGTTTGTAGGGGAGTGAGAGATAAAAATACTAGATTACTACTTGAGAAGGGGGAAAAAGTGATCAGATGGAGAGAACACTTTACTGAATTGTTGAACATACAGAATGAAAGTCATGCGAATATAATTGGCTGGGGAATGACTGGGAGAAGGAGAGAGGTGAGAAGACAGGAAGAAATCAGTAGGATGGAAGTTGTGGAAGCAATGAAGAAAGTCAAAATGGGAAAGCCAAAATGGGGAAAGCCCCACGAATTGATGGAGTGTGTGGTGAAATGCTGAAGCATGGGGGAGAGATAGCAGTAGAGTGGATGTGGAAGATGTGCAGCTTGGCCTGGGAGGAAGGTTGAGTCCCTGAGGATTGGAAGGGAATAATTATTTCCTTGTACGAATGGAAAGGGGAAAAAGCAGTGTGCGGTAATCATAGGGGCATTTGTCTTCTTAGTGTAATATGAAAAGTATACTGTAGGATGCTTATTGAGAGTTAGGGAAATAACAGAGGAATTAGTTGGAGAAGAACAGGGAGGCTTTAGGAATGGAAGAGGTTGTGTAGATCAGATATCCATTCTTAGATCTTTAGTGGAAAAGTTTCTAGAGATGGGAAAGAAGTTGTATGCAGCCTTCATGGATTTGGTAGTATCATATGACAGGGTGGATAGACAAGGGCTGTGGAAAGTATTGAGAATATAAGGAGTGATGGGAAGTTGTTGAATGCCGTGAAGAGTATGTATAAGGTGCTAAGGCTGCAGTGCGTGTGGATAGTGAACTGAGTGAGTTTTTCTATTTGATGGTTGGGTTGAAACAAGGATATGTCATGTCTCCATGGTTGTTCAGTCTCTATATGGATGGGGTTATAAAGGAGATACACGGTAGGGCAGTGGATGTTGGAGTGGCCGTAACGAGAGAGGGAAGTGTTTGGAAACTCCCTGTGCTGTTGTTTGCAGAGGATACTGTGTTGTTGAATGAAGATGAAGGGGAGCTGCAAGGCTTGGTGGATGAGTTTGGGAGAGTGTGTAAGAAACGGAATCTAAAGATGAATGTAGGGAAGAGTAAAGTTATGGTCTTCGAGAGAAGTGAAGTCAGTGAATGTACAGTGAGATTGGATGATGACGAAACGGAAAATGTGAGTACATTTAAGTACCGGTACTTGGGTAGTGTGACTATATGTCTATATCTATACAAATACATATATATATATATATATATATATATATATATATATATATATATATATATATATATATATATATATATATATATATATATATATATATATATATATATAGTTGGTGAGTGGGGTGTGCCTGCTGAGATAGATGAGAATGGGAGTGCGTTAGTGGACATTTGTGCTGGAAGGGGGTTGGTGGTAGCCAATACTCTCTTCAGGCATAAAATGATCCACAGGTATACATGGCGAGTGATGAGAAGGGTGGGTGGTGAACTGAATGAAAGGAAGGCAATGATTGATTATGTGTGTGTGGATCAAAGGATGCGAAGATGTGTAATGGATGCAAGAGTTTACAGAGGTTGGGGGAGTGGACTTTCTGACCACTAGTTGGTGGTGGCCAGAATCAAGGTCCAATTAGAATGGAGAAATAGAAGAAGGGAAAGACGAGAGGAAGGAGTAGTTGCAAGGAGAGTGGAAAGGTTACAAGAGGATGAGAAAAAGGCAGAGTATAAGAGAGAAGTGGAGGAACGATTGTGCAAATATGAATTGGAGCAGATGGGAGACGTGGAAGGTGTGTGTAGCATATTTACAGAAGAAATATGTACAGCATGTGATGTGGTGTGTGGAAGGAAGAGAAGACGGAGGGGGGTGCAAGGAACAGCGTGGTGGAATGAAGAGGTGAAACAGGCTGTGGCACAAAAGAAGAAAGCATACAATGAATGGATGAGAAATAGGGGCGTGGAAGAAGTTGAGAGGCGGAAGAGAGAGTTATATGTAGAAAGAAAGAGAGAGGTGAAAAGATTAGTAAGAGAGAGTAAGAAGAGAGTGGATGAGGAATTTGGTAGGAATTTGAGTGTAAAGTGGAGGGACTGTAAGAAAATGTTCTGGAAAGAGGTGAAAAGAGTAAGACAGGGTGGAAGTGAAGTTAGCAGGGGAGTGAAAGATAAAAATGGTAGATTACTAGTGGAGAAGGGAGAAAAAACGAGCAGATGGAGAGAACACTTTAAGGAATTGTTGAACGTAGAGGATGGAAGTAATGCGAGTATAAGTGGCTGGGGAATGGCTGGGAGAAGGAGGGAGGTGAGAAGACAGGAAGAAATCAGTAGGATAGAAGTTGTGGAAGCAATGAAGAAAGTTAAATCTGGGAAAGCCCCAGGAATTGATGGAGTGTGTGGTGAAATGCTGAAGCATGGGGGAGAGATCGTAGTTGAATGGATGTGGAAGATGTGCAGATTAGCCTGGGAGGAAGGTAAAGTCCCGGAGGATTGGAAGTCAGGTATAATTATTCCCTTGTACAAAGGAAAAGGGGAAAAAGAAGTGTGTGGTAATCATAGGGGCATTTGTCTTCTTAGTATAATAGGAAAAGTGTATGGTAGGATACTTACTGACAGAGTTAGAGAAAGAACAGAGAAATTAGTTGGAGAAGAACAGGGAGGCTTTAGGAAGGGAAGAGGTTGTGTAGATCAGATATTCATTCTTAGATCTTTAGTGGAAAAGTTTCTAGAGAAGGGAAAGAAGTTGTATGCGGCTTTCATGGATTTGGAGAAAGCATATGACAGGGTGGATAGACAAGGATTGTGGAAAGTGTTAAGAATATATGGAGTAGATGGGAAGTTGTTGAATGCTGTGAAGAGTATGTACGATGGTGCGAAGGCTGCAGTGCGTGTGGATGGTGAACTAAGTGAATTTTTCTCTTTGAAAGTTGGGTTGAAACAGGGATGTGTCATGTCTCCATGGTTGTTCAATCTGTACATGAATGGGGTAATAAAGGAGGTACAAGGTAGGGTAGTGGATGTTGGAGTGGCCCTGGTGAGAGAGGATAGTGTTTGGAAACTCCCTGTACTGTTGTTTGCAGATGATACTGTGTTGTTGAATGAAGACGAAGGGGAGCTGCAAGGCTTGGTGGATGAGTTTGGGAGAGTGTGTAAGAAACGGAATCTGAAGGTGAATGTAGGGAAGAGTAAAGTGATGGTCTTTGAGAGAGGTGAAGTCAGTGAATGTACAGCGAGGTTGGATGGTGAGAAATTGGAAAATGTGAGTACGTTTAAGTACTTGGGTAGTGTGATGAGTAAGGATGGAGGTTTGGAGGGTGAAGTGCTTGAAAGGGTACAGCAGGGAAGAAAGGTTGCTGGTTCTTTGAAAGCAGTGACAAGAAACAGGGAAGTGAGCATGGAAGTGAAAAAGTTACTACATGACAGTATTGTGATACTAACTCTAACGTACGGAAGTGAAGCTTGGACGTTGTTGGAAGGACACAAGTCAAGAGTGAGAGCAGTGGAAATGAGTTATTTAAGAGGTGCCTGTGGAGTCACATGGAGAGATAGGCTGATGAATGAGGATATAAAGGAACGTTGTGGTGTTGATGTGGATGTGATAGGGAGCGTTATGAGGAATACACTGAGGTGGTTTGGCCATGTGGAGAGGATGGAGGGTGAAAGACTGACGAAGAGAGTGTATGTGAGTGAGGTGGAGGGGGGAAGAGGGAGGGGGAGGCCGAGGATGAGATGGTGGGATGGGGTGGAGAGGTATATGAGAGAGGGGGGTGTGAGTTGGGAGCAGGGTAGTGAAATGGCGGGGGACAGGGCTACTTGGAGGCGATTTGTTTGTGGCCACCCCAAACGGGATTGAGACGTCTGGCAATATATATATATATATATATATATATATATATATATATATATATATATATATATATATATATATATATATATATATATATATATATATATATATATATATATATATATATATATATATATGTATATACAATATATACAGTACATTGGCACAATACGCAAGTTCTGAGAACGTGATCTCCTTTGTACGCGAGGACTTTTTTTTTTTTTTTTTGTATTTTTATTAGCACGCAAACTGAACTCCTTGTAAGTGAGATGGGGGGCGAAGAGTGGCCCAAATCCGGGGTTACCCCAAGTACATGACATTGCTCCCCCAAGAAGCAATAACGGTTACTTACGCTCCGCCCACCTTGTGACGTCGATGCTGCTCACTCGTCACGTGATGCCCACATGCGCCGCTTGGAGGGTGGTGAGGTGAGAGTCCCAGCAGAGGAAATACACGTGGACAGAGGGTACACTCGCTGTTCCAGGTGTACGTCCCCGTGTTCTCAGAGGCTATTTTTTCTGTGAGCCAAGATGTCTGCCCCCTCCTCCAGGAAGAAGTGCATCACCCATGCCATGAAGATGCAAGTCATTACGAAGAAGGAGAGTGGGATGGGTAACACGGCCATTGGCAAGGAACTAGGCTTGGCAGAATCGTCCGTGCAAACTATATGGGGTAATAGGGAGGCCATAAAGAAGATTGTGAAAACATATGGGACGGCGGCATTGGACGGAAGAAGCAGGCTGTCCAACCAGGCTATAATTCTTATGGAGCAGTACCTGGCTACATTTATCCTGAGGAGGGAGAAGGAAGGAATTCCACTGAACGGGCACTATATCAGGGACCAGGCCAAGATTTTCTACATAGCTGCAGCTTTGAAGCTTGCTGTTAAGAAACCATTTAAAGCCTCTGTGGGATGGCTTTGCCACTTTCTGAAGAGGAAGGAGCTACATCACATTCGCCTCACGGGGGAGCGTGCATCAGCGTATGAAATGGCGGCCGGGATTATCCAGCCATCCTAAAGGGGATAATCGACGGGGGCGGCTACAGCAGGGACCAAATTTATAACATTGATGAAACAGCTCTATACTACAAGGCTATGCCGAAGTGTACTTATATTAGTAAGCACCAGTGCCAGGCCTGGGGCAGAAAAATTGACAACAGCAGGATAACAGTCATGTTTGCCGTGAACTTCTCAGGCTCACACATGATGCGGCCTGTTGTAGTGCATACTGCAGCACACCTGAGATGTTACAAGAATCTGCGCTGCATGAATGACAGCAGGGTATATTGGTACAGCAACTACAATGGTTGGATGACAAGCAGCATCATTTCCGAGTGGCTGTTGCGGCATTTCATCCCTGATGCCAAGGCAAAATCCCGGGAACTTGGCATCCCCTTCAAGGTGCTGCTCATCCTTGATAATGCCCCAAGTCATCCAACCTGGCTAGCAGACCTTAGCAAGGAATGCAAGATCGTTTTTCTGCCCCCAAGAACAACCTCTCTCATCCAACCACTAGACCAAAGTTGATTGCAACGGTCAAGCAGCTATACCACCAACGCCTCTACGATCACCTCCGCAGCAAGACTGACAGCTGTGAGGAACTGCGGGCAATTCTTGACTTGAACACAGTTGGGTGTGATGTCATGGATGCCAAGGATTTTTTGGACTCGCCACCCGCTTCACCCACTTCATCCTCACCACACACAGCACCCGCACAACCAACTTCAACTCCTGAGAAGACTATTATGGCTTTTTGGCAGTCATTCAACCTCAAGGATGCTTTCACTCTATTGCTGTCTTCTTGGGCAGATATAACCATTGCAACAATTAACCATGATTGGTGCCTCCTCGTACTGCACCTGTGTGAAATCGCACCAGGAAGCGGCTTTCAGTCCCTGGCCGCTGCCGAGGCAGCCACTCTCACAAGTGCACAACCTGTGCCTGGGTTTCAGGCCATCTCGCTGGAGGAGATCAGGGGTTTACATTCGGCAGCAGCAGAGCAGGATCCCCAGGAAATCGTGCAGTGAGTGGATATGGCCGACGCAGAGCAGATCGCAGCAAAACCAGCAACACTAGTGATGGAGAGTGAAGATTTGTCCATGATGGAGATCAGCAGGGTACTGTGTGCCCTTGATAAATTCAAGGAAGAATTCAAGGACATCGAACGCTCTCAGTTGTGAGTGGAGGAGGTGATGTCTTTACTGGACAAAACCTTCCGCTTCTACACGGACAAGTACAACCAGGAAGTAAACAGATGCAAGCAAACACTCATCACCCGTTACCTTCGGCTTGAACAAAGTGAGGAATCGCTCCCTTCAACATCAGAAGAGCCCTATCCTGAGGAGGATCAAGAGATTGATTCGATGTCTGAGGTGTCAGAAATAGACTTTGAAGGGTTTATGAACGAAGTGAGTGCATTAGCTTGTGGAAGTGTCGAAAGTGCTGGTGACGAAAATGGTGAGGAAGGTGGTGTGTCAGGTGGTGTGGTGGGTGATGCAGGAGATGCACGCTAGGTGCCTCATCCTGCCTCGGATCCTCTTCTTACCTCCATCACGCCAGTTGTCCTCTTGGGTAAAGGTGAGCAGCCAAATTCTTGTTGGTTTAGTTAAGCCATATCCTTGTTGATTTACCTAGTAAAGCCATAATCTTGTTGGTTTACTTTTTCTTAGGTAATATGTCTTAGATAGTTTCCCTGTATAGTACAATACTTAGGTCTGAAAGGGGTCTCAAGGGTTGCCCATGAAGGGGGGTGCTGCCCATATGTAATTTTTCCCATAAGTTTATGTATTCACAGTACGCGAATTCCTAGTACACGACGTCCTCTGCCGCCCATATACTCGTGTACTGTGGGGATACACACACACACACACACACACATATATATATATAATGTCTATATCTATACATATGTAATTATATGTCTATATCTATCTATCTGTCTACAGTATCTATCTATCTATATGTCTATCTATCTGTCTATCTATATACATGTACATATCATCATCATCATCACCATCATCAGCCGTTTGAATGTCCACCGCAGGACCGGCCTATCCCTACCGAAGCAGGGACGATTCAGCCAATGTATCTCTACCCAGTGGCTTAGGCTGTCTGGTAGGGACTACAGTATGTAGGGTGAGAAGTGCTTGTTAGTGTAATTGTAGTGTTGGAGTGGCTTTGGATGTGTGTGTCGTCTGTGAACCAAGTGTAATCGGCCAGCCTTAAGCCGATTGGGTGTAAGGATACTATAGTCGCGGCGCACGACTCTGAGGTTGTCATTATCGTACCCTGGCAACCTACCATTGAAAAGGGCGTCCGATTTCGTATCATATTATACACGAATTATATTATTATGCACGAATATGTCATACATGAATATTATTACACACGAACATATTACACACGAATCACCTGCGTCTCATATTATACACGAAATCAGACGCACATTTAAATGGTAGTTGCCAGGGCACGATAATAACAACCTCAGAGTCGCGCGCCGCGACTACAGTATGCGACACCGGTTCAACCACAGCACCCCTGATGTCCGCCAAAGTCGTCAGTGGCTTGGTGAATGCT
>NC_137013.1:24334040-24366540 GCF_032717465.1 Coenobita brevimanus | reverse complement strand
CCTCTCAACTCCATCCCTCCACCTCATCCTCGGTCTACCCCTCCCTCTTCCTCCCTCCACCTCACCTACATACACCCTCTTAGTCAGTCTTTCGTTCTCCGTTCTCTCCACATGTCCAAACCACCTCAGTGTATTTCTCCTAATCTTATCAACCACATCCACATCCACCCCACAACGTTCCTTCACTTCTTCATTCGTCAACCTGTCCCTCCATGTCACTCCACATGCTCCTCTCAAGTAACTCATTTCCACTGCTCTCACTCTTGACTTGTTCCCCTCTTGCAAGGTCCACGCCTCGCTTCCATACGTCGGGGTAGGGATCACAATACTATCATGCAGTGACTTCTTAACTTCCATACTCACCTCCCTATTTCTCATCACTGCATTCAGTGAACCAACAACCTTCCTTCCCTGCTGTACCTTTTCACGCACTTCATCCCCCAAAGTTCCATCCTTACTCATCACACTACCCAAGTACTTGAATGCACTCACACTCTCCATATCCTCACCATCCAACCTCACTGTACATTCTGTGACTTCATTTCTCTCAAACACCATAACTTTACTTTTGTTTACAATAACTTTCAGCTTCCTCCTCCTACGCACTGTCCCAAATTCATTCACCAAACCTTGCAACTCCCATTCTTCTTCACTCAACAATACTGTATCATCAGCAAACAGCAACACCGGAAGCTTCCAAATCTTACCCTCATTCATTAGAGCCACCCCTACATCCACTGCCCTACCCTGCACCTCCTTTACAACCCCATCCATGTATATATTAAACAGCCATGGAGACATCACACAACCCTGTATCAGTCCCACATTGAGATAAAAAAAATTTACTCAGCTCACCATCCACTTGCACCATAGCCCTAGCTCCTTCGTACATACTCTTCACAGCATTCAACAATATCCCATCCATTCCATACATTCTTAATACCTTCCACATACCTTGCCTATCTATTCTGTCATAAGCTTTTTCCAAGTCCATGAAGGCAGCATAAACTTTCTTTCCCTTCTCTAGATACTTCTTCACTAAACATCTTAGAACAAATATCTGATCTTCACACCCTTTTCCCTTCCTAAATCCCTCTTGTTCTTCTCCAACTAGCTCCTCTATCATATGCCTACCCCTATCAATGAGTATTCTACCATATATTTTACCAGTCACACTAAGAAGGCAAATACCCCTATGGTTACCACATACTTCTCTCTTCCCTTTTCCTTTGTATAAAGGAACAATTATACCTGATTTCCAGTCCTCTGGAACCCTTTCCTCATTCCAAGCCAATCTACACAACTTCCATATCCATCCCACAACAATCTCACCTCTATACCTCAGCATTTCACCACACACTCCATCAATTCCTGGGGCCTTCCCCAGCTTGATCTTCTTCATTGCTTCCACTACTTCCGTCCTACTGATCTCTTCCTCCCTCCTCTCATCTCTCCTTCTCCCAGCCATTCCCCAACCACTTATACTTGCACTGCTGTCACTCTCTACATTCAACAAATCCTCAAAGTGCTCCTTCCATCTCCTCAATTTTTCTCTCTTCTCCACCAACAATTTATTATTCCTATCTTTCACTCCACTACTATTTCCCCTTTCACACTGCCTTACTTTCTTTACCTCCTTCCAAAACAATTTCTTACGCTCCCTCCATTTCACACTAAAATTCCTCCCAAACTCTTCATCCACTTTCTTCTTACTCTCCTTCACCAGTCTCTTCACCTCCCTTCTCCTACTCACATATACCACTCTCTCATCTTCTCTCCTACCTCTACTCGCTAACCATTCACTATATGCCTTCTTCTTTTGTTCCACAGCTCGTTTCACCTCATCATTCCACCATGCTGTCCCTTGCACACCCTTGCATCTCCTCTTCATTCCACAAACCACCTCACAAGCTGCGCCTATCTCTTCCGTGAATATCTTACACATGTCTTTCACCCCTTCCATCTGCTCTAGCTCATACCTTCCCAATCATTCTTCCACTATGCTCTTATACTCTGCCATTTTCTCACTATCTTGCAAATTCTCCACTCTTCTCACAGGAGCTGTTTCCTCCTGTTTTCCCCTTCGTCTCCTCAACCATTTTCTTTGCAGCTTCACCTTGGCCATCACTAAGTGATGGTCTGAGACTCCATTCCCCCACCCTCTCCACACTCTTGAATCCAACACTTGTCTTCTTATTCGCTCATCCACACACACGTAGTCTATCATTGCCTTTCGTTCAACAAGTTCACCATCCATTCTCCTCATTACTCTCCATGTATACCGGTGGATCATCTTATGTCGAAAGTAGGTGTTGGCTATTGCCAACCCCTTACCAGCACAGATGTTCACCAAAGCACTACCATTCCCATCTACGTCAGCTGGCACACCCCACTGACCAACCACTCCATCCACTCATACATTCCCAACTTTGCCATTCATGTCCCCAATCAAAAGCACTCTCTCACTCCTCTCAAATTTGTCCATACATGCTTCTACTCTCGCCCAAAACTCATCTTTCACTCTTGGCACTCGGTTCTCTGTCGGAGCATACACACACACAATCGCCCACGCTTGTATACCTACTTTCATCCTCACCCATACAATCCTTGCACCCACTGTTCCATACTCTCTTATATTCTCCTTCCACTTCTTGCTTATCATCAGACATACTCTCTCTCTTGCCCACTCATTCTCATTAACTCCCACACATATACCTAAACCATATTCCCATTCTCTCACCCTTTCACCTTTCCATTTAGTTTCAGTCAATCCACATCCACTCTTGCATCCTCAAGCACCTGAACATCTCTCTCTCTTTCACTTCATCATTCACTCCTCTCACGTTCCATGTTCCCACCCTCAGAATGTCCTTTGTCCGTTCCTTAGTCGTTAATGTATTGTCCGTCCTGGTCCGAGGCGCCTTATTCGCTTTTTTAGTTAGTTCTTTTTACGGGGTGGGGCACTAACCCACCACCAACCCTTTTAGTCGCCTCGTACGACAAGCAGGGATACTGGGGGAGTATTCTTGAAACCCCCCTACCCCCAGGGGAATGTGTACACTATTTTCTTTTGTGAAAACACTGTGCAAGGAGCCGTTTAGTGTTGTTGCCATTGTTCGGTTGTCATGAATAAGGTCATTTACGAGTTTAAGAGAGAGCTTATGCTATCTTTTACTATTTCTTTTTCCTTACATAATGAAAGATTCTCTTGGGAGTTGACTTCAGGAGAAATGTTTGCCTCATTGTCTCGTTTAGTGGTCCAGATGATTTTTGTGCGTTGCTGCTGCAATTCAAAATATTTGGTACCGATGTCGTGATTTGCCGTACGTTTATTCCCCCCCCCCTCTCTCTCTCTCTCTCTCTCTCTCTCTCTCTCTCTCTCTCTCTCTCTCTCTCTCGCAGCCGACGATTTCTTCAATACTCTTCTACATAAGAGCTGTTTTAGTAGTGCATTTATTATTATTTATTTTTCTTTTTCGAGAAAATCTCTGTGTATTTCTTTCCTTCGATAGACATGAATCTGTTAGTGAATATTTTAAACATTTCTTCGACATTGTCCACTTGCAATAACTTAACCCAGTTTGTGCTGGGAATATCGTTTCTCACATTATCGATGTCAGCTTTTTTTTTCAAGTTAGGAACTGAGAGGCTATTTATCTTGTCTTACAGTTTATGTTAATATCAATGGTGATTATATAATAGTCGCTGGTATTAAAGTTTTCACCAACAACATGCAAATGTATTACATCACTCTCTTATTAAAACAAGGCCTTGTATACGTATCGGTGTATATGAGGTGTAATCAAAAAGTGTCAAACCATTTTTTTTTTCCCTCGTAAAGCAACAGGAATGGGGGAATGCGATTCAGTGGGGGGACATCTTGAATCATTGTGCGCATTATCGAATATGTTCAGCGCTGCCGCCCAGCCCAGTCACTGCCGAGCAGCGTGTGTTTGAGGACGTGTTCATTTGACTGGTTGCAGTTTCATTTTGTGCTAATAAGAATCCGCACTCCATCAAGGAGATATTAGCTGATGATGAGTCTTGGGTGCATGCATATGACCCAACGGGATCACCATGGCCAAAGACGACATGGCAGATTCGGAGCAAAGTGAAGCTCATGCTGACATTTTTTTTTTTTTCGACTCCCAGTGAGCTGTCCATTACAATACTCTCCAGAAAAATACTAAATGCCAACGCTTACGGAATGCAGTGCATCGCAAGAGACGAGAACTGTGGAAGGCGGAGGACTGGCAGTGCCACTACGACAAAAGTGTAGACAGGTGGCCTACAGTACTATGGACCCAGGTTAAAGCAGACTTTACTGTTCTACCAAAGGACCTGCCGACGTGTCGTCAGCATACCCCGGTTAATACCAATACACCAGTCCTGTTTGTGACAACATGTATTCAGTATGGACGGTGGTTGTTAGCGTCGTAGTGGTGACATGTGGAGGTGTATGGTAAGTACGAGAACTACCGAGCCTTAGGAACAGAGTGAAGTGTATGACCAGAGTCGGAGACATATATATATATATATATATATATATATATATAAAATGCTCCATCCCAAAATGCTCCATCCCATTCATCCCATCTCATGCGGGATATTTAGGCCAAACACAATATCACACAGGTCTGGCAGGCTCCCTACTCTCCTGACATGACTCCGGCCGACTTTTGGCCGTATCCTACACTGAAGATCCCGATGTAGGGTTCTAGATTTTATTACAGAAATAAGATAAAGACAACGGCAACAAAGATATTTAGACATCTTAAAAACTGCCTTTATAAAATATTTCCAGCAATGGAAGGACCGCATGGCTCAGTGCGTTGAGTCCCAAGGGGCATACTTTGAAGAGGCTTAAAGTCTGAACTCAGTAAGTAAGCTTTTCTCTCACGAGCTGAAGGACAGGTACTTATCGATCAGACTCGTATTCACTGCCTGACTTAAAAATGCATTGTTTACTACGTCAAAGAATCTGGTGCCTTCTTTGCCTGCACAAGAATATTTCCAGTCAATACTTGGATCATTAAATTCCTCTAAAATAACGCTGTCCTTGTTTTCTATGACCTTCGTTATATATAAGCTTGGTCTTTCCTCATCTGACTTAGGTAATCATCAAACAGCACTGAAAAAATGAAGCTTGCTACTCTTTGTGAATATTTCGACATACAAGGAACGGCAAGTTTCAACATTCAGTTTACTAATCTGTATTACATTTATGTGGTTTTTAATATATACTAGAAGTTCCGTCTGGTTTTGTGCAGTCACGATTTCTTAAACATTTTCTATTTTTCTAGCGATATTTCCCTATTCAGGTACTCGTCACAAAGGTTTAATCATGACACTGTAATCATAATTATGTTGATATTTGCTGCATTTGGACAAGTAATGAATAGTCTCGTTAGCATATGAATAATATTCATAATACGGTTTGATGTAGTAGGGCAGTGAGACACTAAAAGTAACATTTATTTAATCATATAAAACCTCAGTAGATTTTGCAGCATTCCTACAAATCACTGATGTGAAGTCTCCTTCCTCCCTAGTAATACCTTGACTGTCTACCTGTACCTGAGGTGAGGTCAAATCTACCTAAGCCTGGTGGTTTGACCTGAACACACTTACTGTACCACCATTAGCTTCAGGGATTGGATTGTTAATAGCTGTGCCATTAACTGTCCCTCTTCCCACCTCTCTATCACAATCAGAAGCATCCCCAACACTGTTATTTAGAACCATACCAAAACTACCTTTTCCTACCTTCTCGAGGTGAAGGTCGCCTACACCATACAAGCTCCTGTTATGACTAAAATTCTCCTAAACAACAAAAAACATCACACCCTCCTTCTACACAGGTATTTGGCCTACTACTGACTTCTGTCATTCTACTAAGGATCACAGAACCAACGTCAAATCTTGGTAACAGAATACAGACAACGAACTTCGTGTGCTTTTCCTTGAACTTTCTATTAAGGATTATATACTTCCTAAGTATCTCCTCTGACCTGCATCAAGTTGCAATATTAGTTCCTATCACCGTAAGAAAGAACTAGTTCTCTGAGGTGTTGCCGACTCAGACATCAACTCAGCTACATCCTGAATAATACACCCAGAAAAGTAAACGCTCTCCTCCTAGAACCTTATCATAAAATTCTTTCTTATGCCTATGCAATGAATCCCTGACAAGTATGAGGCTAGGATCATCTTCTATAACCTGAAACCTGTTGCTAATAGCTACACTTCTATCACTGTTACTTCATCACTGAATCTTCCCTTGACTGGCTGGAAGCCATCGGAATAAATTAGCCAAGTTGCAAACTTAGCCAGTCTAGTTTCTAAGTTACCTAAACTGCCTAATACTTTTGCTTCCACTTCCTCTGCGTACACTAAATCAGGACTCCAATTCCAGTCCCATATTCACAGCCTTTTAACCTGTCACTGAACAAGTCAAATGCCTCACTGTTTTCCCTGATTTCTAAATTAAGCCTTCTCGCTAAATCGCAATATATACAAAACGCATACTCACTTACTTTTTTCACCATATAGTCTTTTATAAACTTCTTAGAACACAATCAACAGGAGAATCATTGGGCAGAAGCCAGTCTGAGGGCGTCTTGAAAAGAGCTCCAAAAGTACAAGGTATGCCTTCGCCTGATCTGGTCAGAGCTCTGACTGACAAGTCATAACGAACCTTAACCAAATGGTGGAGGAGAATCGGGAGGAAAATATGATAAAAAGATGAACTGGATTTAGGAGCGTTGAGGGAGATATGATTAGGATTGTGCAGAAAAAAAGAGAAGAGTGTAAGCGACACAGTGGAGAGGAACAGATGTGTTGTTAAAACTGAAAATGTTGAAAAAGACCTAAAAGAGAACCACACTCGAATGAAGAGGAGACGGAAAGAGCTAGAGAAACAGAGGAGGATAAATAATGATGGGAGACCATGGGAGCAAGTGATCGACTGCGTAAGAATAATGGGTCAGTACAAAAAAAGTGAGAGGAGGCTGATGAGAGTAAAATGTAACAGGGAAATAAATGCAAAGGAAATGCTGAAGGCCTCCTGGAGACCGAACACTAAAGAAAGATGTACAGTTAGACAATTATAAGGCGCCACCTAAACAAGGAGGAAGGAGAAAATCCGGTCATGACTGGAAGAGGTCAACTACAAAATTTAAAAAATACGAAATATAGGATGGAGAAAGGAACATTTTCGCGGAAAATGACCAACATGAAAGTTAGAAAGTGTTATACAAATGCATGGAAGCAAGAGGAAATAAGAGGGATGAAAGTGGAAAAGCAACGAAGAAAAAGGTAATGTGGGTTGAGTTAAAAATCTTAAAGATTAGGCTCACTACGTGATTGCTCAGTAATGTGTATGGGCTGAGAGGCAAGAAGATGGAATTTAAAGATTATATTTCAAAAACAAGTCCGGAATTATATGCTAAAGTAAAGCCAAAGTGAACACTGACATCGATATGAACTCGGTAAATTAGAAGGATTACAGTTTGTGGACGAAGATAGGGAAGGAAACTTTGGAGACTTAATAGCTATGGCTGATTTAATATATATATATATATATATATATATATATATATATATATAATGTGAGAACAAACTTTGGCAGTACTAAGGCTACTAAGGCAGAGGGACTGGGAGTAAAGATACAAGAATAACGCCGTGAAAAATTAAATACAAATGACATAAACATTTCACCAAACAAGAACATGGAAGAGAGGACGAGAGGATTCAGTTGATAAGTGAGTTCCTATGTTAAAAGAAAAAAAATCTGTTCCGGAGACTGAATGGTGCTGACTGCAGTCTGCAACTGTAGAAGTAGTACTGTAGTTTTACTTGTAGCCCAGGGTTCAGGTGAAACATGAGCCGGTGGACTGCAGCTGGAAATTGCTATCCCTCTAAATCTCACCATCCTCCCTTTGTGGGATAGGGAAATCGTTGAAGGACGTTCGTATAACCAGGGAGGTCAATCACCCAGTTATAACGGTGCTACCACGTGAAGGTGCCATAGAATAATTGGAAAGGAAAGAAAGTACGAATCAGAAGAGTCCTGGCAATATAAACAGATATATTTGGTGGGAGAAAATGTGATAACATGTTGAAGAAATTAGGGTACGATGAACTTGACATTGTACTTTATAATAACGAAAGATCCCTGTGATATACACAATATGAAGTACCAGTGTCCATCAGAAAGAGGAAAAGAGGGGCACTTGATCAATGAAATGAAGGTGTTATTGCGAAATATGGGAGGGAGTACACGAACATAATAGATTTACCTGTGACTGAGCAGACTTTTACTCCCTCGGGCAGTTTTTTTTAAACAGGGTGCCATGGCGCTCTGGTGTGTCACTGACAATGCTCAGGGACGCCGGGAGATTGTTACTATGGTAACATTCCCTTGGCTTCATTGCATTCAGCAACATCACAAATATTTTGATTGATATTTATTGTATAATCAACCAGTAAAGAACGTACAAAATGATATTCGGGTGTAATGTGAGGAAGATGTATTATTATGATATCTGCAAAGCCACTCAGAATACGACGCATATCCTTACCCTTAGGCTGCCTCCACACTGCCTGTATTGTTGTCGTGGAAGACTTAGTGCTGTATTTTCACTGACAGCGCACACTGTGTATTAAACGTTTATACATCTTGTATGCAACTTATACCTCCTTATTATCGACATATTCCCATCAGGAACATACAAGGATATATTACCACGCGTTACCATAATTCCTAAATCAACAATAATACGTCCAAAAGTGTCAGAAAATGTCCTTACCTTTACACTCTCCGCGATAGGCGAGTGTGATGGATGGGTCTTGGCACTGAGCAATACCCAGGAAGCACCTGTTGCTGTAGGTCACACCGTCGCTGCCACACACGGGTTTGTGTAGCTTAGGGCACTTTTTAGGACACTTCTTTTGGGGGTTAGCTGAGAAAAAAAAAATATATCAAGAAAAGTATATTGCCTAGATCAGTTGAAAAAATAATTTTTGGAGTAAAGAATTTCTTTGAATTAAACTGTACCACATTAAAGAAGTAAAAAAAGAAAAAATGAACTGCCAGTAATCAGAACAGTATATATGTTGCTATCGTACTGAAGTATTTTAATTAAGTACATTGTAATGTTTGCTGTATTATCCAAATGCCATACAGTGAGATAAGAATACGCCGTTTTCATTAGGCAAGAAAAGTCACAGGACATGAGGTGCTACTTCGGGCAAAGACATCAGGGAAAAAAATATAATTGTCCACTTATTTTAATAACAAATAACAAAAAAGGAAGATTTAAGTTATCTAAACTGCCTAAAACTTTTGCTTCCAAAAATCTCCGCGTACAATGCATCAGGACTCCAATTCCAGCCCCATATTCACAACTTTTTAACGTGTCACTTAACAAGTCAACTGCCTCACTGTTTTCCCTGATTTCTAAATTAAGCCTTCTCGCTAACTCGCAAAATAAACAAAACTCATACTCACTTACTTCTTTCACCATAAAGTTTTTTTTATAAACTTCTTAGAACACAATCAGCAAGAGAATCATTGGGCAGAAGCCAGTCTGAGGGTGTCTCGAAAAGAGCTCCAAAAGTACCAGGTATGCCTTCGCCTGACCTGGTCAGAGCTCTGACTGACAAGTCCTAACGAATCTTAACCAAATGGTGGAGGAGAATCGGGAAGAAAATATGATAAAAAGATGATGTGGATTAAGGAACTTTGAGAGAGATGCGATTAAAACTGAGCAGAAGAAAGAGAAGGGTGTGAGAAACATAATGGAGAGGAACAGATGTGTTGTTATAATTGAATATGTTGAAAAAAGACCCATGAGGGAACCAAACCCGAATGAAGAGATCGAAAGAGAAATACACAGAGGAGGACAAATAATGATGGGAGACCATGGGAGCAAGTGATTGATTGCGTAAGAATAATGGGTCAGTATAAGAAAGGTGAGAGGAGGCTGATGAGAGTAAAATGTAAGAGAGATATAAATGCAAAGGAAATGCTGAAGGCATTCTGGAGACCAAATACAAAAGAGAAATGTACAGTTAGACAATTATAAGACGCTACCTAAACAAGGAGGAAGGAGAAAATCCAATCATGACTGGATGAGGTCAACCACAAAATTTAAAAATTACGAAATATAGGGTGGAAAAAGGAACATTTTCGCGGAAAATGATCAACATGAAAGTTAGAAAGTGTTATACAAATGCATGGAAGCACGAGGAAATAAGAGGGATGAAAGTGGAAAAGCAACGAAGAAAAAGGTAATGGGTTGAGTTACAAATCTTAAAGATTATGTCTACTATGTGACTGTTCAGTAATGTGTATGGGCTGATAGCCAAGAAGATGGAATTTAATGATTACATTTAAAAAAGAAGTCAGGAATTACATGTTAAAGCCAAAGTGAACATTGACATCGTTACGAACGCGGTAAGTTAGAAGGAATACAGTTTGTGGAGGAAAATAGGGAAGGAACTTTGGAGACTTAATGGCTATGACTGATTTATATAATATATATATATATATATATATATATATATATATATATATATATATATATATATATATATATATATATATATATATATATATATATATATATATATATATATATATATATATATATATATATATATATATATATATATATATATATATATATATATATATATATATATATATATATATGTATAAAGGAGAATAATTTTTGGCAGTTCCAAGGCAGAAGGACTGGGAGTGAAGGTACAAGAATAACGCCGTGAAAAATTAAATATAATTGATATAAACATATAAAACAAGAACATGGATGACGGACGAGTGTGAACAGTCGATAAGAGAGGTCCTATGTGTGTAAAAAAAAAAAAAAAAAAAAAAAAAAAAACTACCGGAGAAACAATGGTGTTTACTACAGACTGCAAATGCAGAAGGAGCAATACTGTAGTTTTAATTGTAGCCCAGGGTTCATGTGAAACATGAGCCGGTGGACTGCAGCTGGAAATTGCTATCCCTCTAAATCTCACCATCCTCCCTTCGTGGGATAGGGAAATCGTTGAAGGACGTTCGTATAACCAGGGAGGTCAATCACCTAGTTATAACGGTGCTACCACGTGAAGGTGCCATAGAATAATTGAAAAGGAAAGAAAGTACGAATCAGAAGAGTCGTGGCAATATAAACAGATATATTTGGTGGGAGAAAATGTGATAACATGTTAAAGAAATTAGGGTACGATGAACTTGACATTGTACTTTATAATAACGAAAGATCCCTGTGATATACACAATATGAAGTACCAGTGTCCATCAGAAAGAGGAAAAGAGGGGCACTTGATCAATGAAATGAAGGTGTTATTGCGAAATATGGGAGGGAGTACACGAACATAATAGATTTACCTGTGACTGAGCAGACTTTTACTCCCTCGGGCAGTGTTTTTTAAACAGGGTGCCATGGCGCTCTGGTGTGTCACTGACAATGCTCAGGGACGCCGGGAGATTGTTACTATGGTAACATTCCCTTGGCTTCATTGCATTCAGCAACATCACAAATATTTTGATTGATATTTATTGTATAATCAAGCAGTAAAGAACGTACAAAATGATATTCGGGTGTAATGTGAGGAAGATGTATTATTATGATATCTGCAAAGCCACTCAGAATACGACGCATATCCTTACCCTTAGGCTGCCTCCACACTGCCTGGATTGTTGTCGTGGGAGACTTAGTGCTGTATTTTCACTGACCGCGCACACTGTGTATTAAACGTTTATACATCTTGTATGCAACTTATACCTCCTTATTATCGACATATTCCCATCAGGAACATACAAGGATATATTACCACACGTTACCATAATTCCTAAGTCAACAATAATACATCAAAAAGTGTCATAAATTGTCCTTACTTTTACACTCTCCATGGTAGGCGAGTCTGATGGATGGGTCGTGGCACTGAGCAATACCCAGGAAGCAACTGTTGCTGTAGGTCACACCGTCGCTGCCACACACGGGGTCGTGCACCAGGATGCACACTTCAGGACAGTTGTTTTGGGGGTGAACTGAGGAAAAAATAATAATTACACTGAAAAATAAATTACCTGAATTAGCCGATAATAGTAATAATATTTGGAACGAAGAATTTCTTTGAATGAAATCGTACTCCATAAATGAGGTAAAGAACTGTCTACCAGTAATCAGAACGGTATATATGTTGCTATCGTACTGAAGTATTTTAATCAAGCACAGTGTAATATTCACTGTATTATCCAAATGCCGTACAGTGAGGTAAGAACACGCTGTTTTCATTAGACAAGAAAAGTCACAGGACATGACGGGCTACTTTGAGCAAATACTTTAGGGAAAAAATATAATAAACTTATCTTAATAACAAATAACAAAAAAGGAAGGTTATCGCCTACCTACATCCACCGCCAAGATCACCATCATCACCACCAAGAGACACAGTCTTCGCTGCACCATCATCACTGATACCTGGTCTCCACAGCACGATATCCTATGCAAAGTAAATTGGATTTAAAAAAAAAAAAGGCAATTACAGCGGTATGAACTATGTTCTGCCAAAGTCATTATGTCTTGAAATAGTAAAGAATCTAGTTTCGAACATACGTGTCCCGAACTACCTCAAACAAGGTACTCAGGATAATCCTTCTGAAACGTATCAGCTCACAGGGGCTGGGCCAAGGCCACCGAGAAACACAGGCCTGTGCTATTCTGGGGGTTGACCTGATGACGTGGACAAAGGGAGTGTTACCTGAGTGTCCTGATTCCTGTCCTCACTACCTCCCTCAGTGTGATGTATGGTGAGGTCGGGGTCAGAGCACCTTGTTTTCCATGCAAATTTTCCCTTCTGATACTGTGTACAGTGATTCAGACATCGTTATTTATCAGCACAAGGGATGCCTAACACATGTGCTGTCCCTAATTGCAAGGAAAATTACAGCTCAGGACCCAGAGTGCACGTGTTTTCCTTCCCCAAGGATGAGGAACTTTCCAGAAAGTGAGTATGAGCAATTAAGAGGGATGGATACACACCAAGCAGGGTTTTCTCGGTGGCCTTGGCTGGACAACTACAGTGACTTCACAAACACTGTCTTACGGCCGTAGTCAATGCTGTCCTGTTCATCCTGTTATCTCTCTCTCTCTCTCTCTCTCTCTCTCTCTCTCTCTCTCTCTCTCTCTCTCTCATTTTAGAGCAACAGAATGATCAAGAATATGCAGGGTGTTACAGCACAGCTCCAAAATTTTGTTTTTTTTTCGATTACTATTAAAGGTATAGTGGATCTATTCACACAGTTGAATAGCTTTTGAAAAAAAAATGTTATTTAAGTGGAATTTTCTTTTAAAAAAAGAAAAGAAGAGAAGAATCGCCATCATATTGCAGAAAAAAACAAGTTGCCCCAAGCTGAGCATCAAAACCGATTTTTTTTTTTTTCTTTTTTTGAGACTTAGAAAGAAGGCAGATGTATGCACACTACTGGAAAGCTTATGAAGATGTAGCCGGTGTAGCATACCACTACATACTTATGTAGCCATATTAACCCCTACCTGGCACATCCCTAGACACTATGGCATCCTATATGAGGCCCTTAGGACCACGGGAGCACAACCCCCCCCCCCCGGCTTTTGTTTTTGTTTTTGTTTTTTTGTTTTCGCTTCGACAATCATTTGAAACAATCACTCTTGCCTCACGATTCTCTTGGATTTCTTCTATGATATGTTCATTATATATGATGAGACCAGATATGTTGACATTGTATATCTCGAGTTTCAAAAAGCACTTGATAAAGTTTCCTATAAAAGATTACTCCAGACATTGAATGCGCATGCGTTCAGAGAGAATGTGCTCGGGTGGATCGATATTTGGCTTAAAGAATGTAAACAGAAGGTCGTAATTAATGGTAAAGAATCGGACTGGAAAGATGTTACTAGTGGTGTGCCACAGGGCTCAGTAATGGGTCCTACTCTGTTCTTAAAAAACATAAATTATATAGATGAAGGTTTAATTTGTAAAATAACCAAATTTGCTGATGATACTAAAATTGGTAACAGAGCAGATACATCTTTACAGAGGCAGGCAATGCAAAGTGACCTCGATCGACTGTTTAATTGGGCCCAAACCTGGCAGATAGACTTTAATATTACTATATGCAAAGTGCTAAATACTGGCAACAGAAATGAAAAAGCCAGTTTCACCACGAATAACTCTCAACTAGATAATGTGAGTCTTGAAAAAGACTTAGGAATTATTATAACAAATGATCTTAAACCATGCAAACAGTGTACCAAGGCTGTTAAGAAAGCCAACAAATTAATTGAATTCATTGGTAGAGCGTTCGAAAACAAATCCAATATTATCCTCACCTTATAGAAGTCTCTAGTTCGCCCACATTTAGAGTATTGTGTCCAGTTCTGGTTACCTTATTACTATAACGATATAGGGAAACTTGAAAGAGTACAACGTCAGGTAACCAAAATGATACCTAGCTTGAGAAACAAACCATACGAGGAGCGTTTAGAAGCCCTGAATCTCTTCACCCTAACTAAACGCAGATTATGAGGAGATTTAATTCAAGTATTTAAAATATTCAAACGGCACGATAACATGGCTGTTGATAGATACTTCACAGTTGATCACTCGAATTATACTAAAGGCAATGGGCACAAAATAATTGGCAAACGATTCCAGTCGCACGAAGCTAAGCATTTCTTCTTTACCAGAGTTGTTAAATATATGGAACAAATTTCCCTCCAGTGTAGTAAATTGCGATACAGTACTAACCTTCAAAGGTCTCTTAGATAGGCTAAGTATCTATCGTCTAACCCCCAGCTTAATATGTTTACCCCAGAATAAAACACTCGAGTATATATAAACTTTTTTTATTTTTCTCACAGCCCGGATCAATTTATTAAAAGTCCAGACTAGGATATGCACAGATAGCCCTGAGTTAACGGTCACAACTCTCACTTTCGACCTGTGATGGGCTGTGGATCACTGAGGGTCCCTGTTAGTGAAGTGACCACCATCGGGATCTTTTTTTTTTTTTTTATGTACCAGGGATCATTGCTTCAGGAGGAAACTTGTGTGCTTGTCCCGCATGGGAAAGTTCCTTGTCTCAGTGGAGTGAATGGAGCCATGGCCTGATTGACTGCTACCTACCTTAAAAGTGCCAGGCAAGGATGCCGCACCACCACTGAACATCCACACTGTGCAATTTCCACACTGTGTCTACAGACGCCTTGTTAACTCAGCGTACCCATACATGTCGTGCCTTAATTATTTATTATATGATTATTCATTTTACTTTATTATTTTCTCTTTCAGGTTATTCAAACTGGTAGCTTAAAGATAAAGTATTATACTGTAGAATGTAACTTTTCCTTTCAGTCTTTCCTAAAAATTTTCCTTGTCAGTTTTTCCATGCTGCATGGAGGTTTTTCTCACTTTTTCTTGCCAGTTCTAACTGGAGGGTTTGGAGGCGGGGGAAGCCTTCTTGCTATACTATCCTTATCCTTCAGCATGTAGAATTAGATCTTGCAGTCATAGTCTAATCTGTAACAAGCAGCCTCAAAGGGACCATTAAGTCTGTTGCTGTTTGCCTTCCTTTGTACTCCTTTGTACTTTGTACTCTATCTGGAGAGAGAGACTGTCCCAAGGGAGAAATAAACATAAGGCTGGGAGCCACAGTACCTAAGATGGGTGGTGCGTCCACACCTGCACCAAGCACCTGCGGGACGTTCGTTTCAGGCCCACACCAAGACAACTCACACCGCCACCGGCGACGAATCACGTTGTTTACAGAGCTAGAAATCGAAATCTGGGCCAATGGGAGTGCGTCTTGTAAAACCAGGGTTCAGGAGTGGCGTTTTAGTACAGTAAAAGTGAGGAGGGGTATTGAGGGGTAGGATGGAAGAGGGGGGGAGGGACAGAGGGAAGGGAGAGAGGTCCCAGGTGGTGGCGGGTGAGTACCGTCCCCTGCACCACCAATCACTGTGTTTTCTCTGCTGAATGCCAGCCAGTGAAAGAGCCTGATTATGACGGAAAAGAGAGAGGGAGCAAGCAAAAGAGGAGGGCTGTAGGAGGGTAGGGGGAGAGGAGGTTAGTGCTGAACTTGTGCTATTGGCTCTCTGGCTGCGGTGTTGCGAGCCTGCGAGGAGTTGTACTTTTGGCCTCAAGTATTCATACACCCCCCGGATTGCCTTTCCCAGATTTCATCTGGTAACACTGACTCCTTGTGCAGATGTACGATATCCTATGTTCCCAACGTCATTTTCTCCTCTCATACTTCTAGCTGTTTATTTACCTTGGGGCGATATTCTATGAATATTGGTATTAATCTCTCTATTCAGCCAAAGTTGATTTACTCTGATATTACTTTTATGTGTGAAGAAAACTGGTCTCTCCTTCTCCCCCTCCTTCTTTCCCCCTTCTTTCCTCCCTCTCTCTTTCTCTCTCCTACCCCCTCCCTCCCTTTCTTTCTCCATTCCCTCTCTCTTTATCCTACCCCTCCCTCTCTCTCGTTCTCCCTCCCTCGTTCCCCTTACTCTCTCTCCCCATCCCCCCTTCTGTCTGTCTGTCTGTCTCATATGCTATGACTGTGGTGGTAGTGCTAGGTTTCTTGCTACAGTTATTTTTCCCACTTTACAGAAAGTTTGTTTCTTCTCCTGTACTGACGTCGTTTCATGGCGAACTCTCCATACTTTTTTTTCTTCCAGTACCCGTCCATATTTCGTAAAGCTGGAGTGGAGTTAATAATTATTATCTACACATCTGTGTATATGACGGACAGATTAAGATGGTAATAAAGGTGTGATCATATTAGTAATGCAGTAATATTTCCATAACATATTATGCAAACATTACTATATAAATGCACTGGTAACAGCCCTCTAGAAAAAACGGAAGGTGTTTCTACATAATCTATTAACCAAATTTGTGTTTTATCGAAACCTATAAGTTACTGCACAGTCTGAGCAGAGAAAAGTTTGTCATGGATCGTTCCTCCCCGCAATTAGCGATAATCTCCTGCAGCCTGTCGCAGACAGAGGTAACAGGACTGTATAACTACAGTTCTTTATTTTCTTCTAAATAGTTCCCACTCGGCCATCATGTGTTCTTGGAGGTGCTGGAGTGTTCTATTCGGCGCTGGGACCCACAGTTAAACGATACTACCCCAGCTGTCCTTTGTGAGCTTCAGGTGGTCCGCCAGTTGATGTGTAGTGGGCAGCCATCCCGAAAGACAGTGACAAACCACCCATCCTATAATATTTGTGTGCATGAATCCGCTCAAGGCACTCACCTATGAATCTCTCTCTCTCTCTCTCTCTCTCTCTCTCTCTCTCTCTGCTGTAAATACCCTGTAGGTATGAACTGTTTGTATTATTTAAACATGACTGCCGTTCTTAACACTAAGTTTAGTACTGGCCACATTTAATTATTACAAATTATAATCAAAGGAATACAAAATCTTACAACAAATACTAATTTAATTTTCCCCATACAGGCGCACAGGAGCCGAGCTAAAACTTCATGTCCCTTTTAAAACCGAATAAATTCGATTGCTAATTGTATGCATATATAACTGTTCAACAGTATTGTCTAGGTATTACCGTTTACAAATCTGACATATATAGTTATGCACTAGTTTCTTTGAACCTGAGTAAAGATTTTAACATGCATAGGCACAGAGCCGTTCGTTCTAGAAGAGGAGGTTTTATATGGAACGGTTTCAGATAAGGTAATTTCCGACACTCGACGGTCACGTTATAACCTACTATCTTCATTTTATCGAGTTTATGAGTTTGTCATCTTACGAATGTGTAGTTCCCATGTTATCTATTCCTATCCACTTAGCGTAGCACGTAGGGGTGTTGACGGCGGCCAAGGCCAGAGAACATTATGATCCTATTATAGAATATGAACCTTTTAGGTCAGATGTAGTGTTTCGAAACATTCGAGCAGCAGAACGTACTCGACAACATGAAATCATTTATCCAATTTTAAATCCTGGTGACCAGCAAGAGTCTTAATTTCGTGACCTTCGGACGCGAATCGAATTATGTAACATCAGAATAAAGGATAAATACCTTAGATAAATTATTGGAGGGATTAACGAAAACTAATAATCGATAATGGCATAATAGACGAGAGAAATGTCGTCTCAAGCGAGGTAAATAGCTGGAAGTATGAGAGAGAGAGAGAGAGAGAGAGAGAGAGAGAGAGAGAGAGAGAGAGAGAGAGAATAAGATGAACGAGGAAGGAAGAATCAGAAAGAGAGTAGGGAAGGATAAGGAGAGAGGGAATAAGGAGTGGGAGGGACGGAGTATGAGAGTGAAAGGGAGGGAGGGAGGGAAGGATGGGAGGGGGGGGAAAGACCAGTTTTCTTCGCACATAAAAGTAATATCAGAGTAAATCAACTTTGGCTGAATAGAGGGATTAATAGCAATATTCATGGAATATCTTCTCAAGGTATGTAAATAGCTACAGTAGAAGCATGAGGAACATAGAATATCGTACATCTGGACGTGGAGTCAGTGTTACCAGATGAAATCTGGTAGAGGCAAATCTGATGTGTGTAAGAATACTTGTGGCCAATAGTACACTGGCGGTCAATAGTTCTGTCCTGATCCCAGGCACAACATGAATATCTGCCAACTGAGGTTCGAACAACGGTGCTTCGGGAGGAAGGGGATGCGAGGTGCCGGGGTGGCAGGAGACAGGGTCAGAGGGAGGCATTCAGTTTCCAGATCCATGGGATGATAAGTAACCAATATTGCCATGATCTCAATATGATGCGCTGATAAGGTTATATTAAATTAATAAATATGAACGTGATAATATACAGGTAACTGTATAGTCCACGAGACAATTTTTTCTAAGGTGATTTAGAGAATCATGGTTAGTACTGTGATGTTTTTCAGTCCTCGTAGCCTAGAAGCAGTTTTTATTTCATTCTTTAGATCATCGTTAGCATAACTGTGATTCGTTGGTTTCTTTGTAGAGGGGCCAGTCGTCGGTTATCACTGGATGTTAAACTTTTCAGTGTGTATTATGGTCATACTTTTCTGTCGTTAATAAGGTTATAATTCATACCACACTTACAGGTATACCATCGTTATTTTGAGTTTCTTCAGCTAAGGAAGGACTTTATGGCAAAAGTTTCGGGAGAAGGTGTTCGGGATGAAGTTAGAAAATATATCGGCAAATTTTAATTTAGAGGAAAATGAAACACATGAGTTAAACAAATGCTTTTATATCAATCAAACACTCGTGATGACACAGTGAAGTAGTGTATTTATGATATAGATTCGGAATATTACTACTTACATATACAAGTAACTCACCTTGACTGTATTAAGAAAAACACGTTCATATACTGTATAATTACACTATTTTATGGTAACCCGAGGAAACATAAGGGTGATATTGACATAAACATAATACCAGGCTTTTGGTAAATCACTGCTTCCAGTGTATACATACAGGATACATACGGTATTACTTTTCAATATGAAAGTTATCTACTAACACGGAATCGAAGAAAATTACATCATCAAGCATTCAAACGATGCAAACACATCAGTACAAGGTCCAAACACCTTGAGCCTGAACAACTTCATCAACCCTCCTGGGTAAGGATGCCACTAAATTTTGACAAATATTTGGACGGTTCCTCACAGACTCCCAAATCTCAAGGGCTTTACGTTCTACAGTTCGAACATTGTTTTTCTTCACCCACGCCCCAGTCCTTGCACATAATGGCCCATAAATTCTCGACTGGGTTTAGATCACAACCCTTTGAGGGCCAATCGAGGACTTCCACTTCTGTGTGCTGATTTAACCAATCCTTCAACAGTGTGCATATATGCACAGGACTCCTGTCGTGAATAAGTCTAATAGGATGAGGAAGTGGGATTGTCGTATTTCGCACGGATAGCAATAAAAAGTTTTCTAACACGTCAATGTATTTTTGCCATGAAAATCTTCCTTCTATTTTCGTCAATTCTCCAGGTCCATTGGCCCACATCCTGCCCCCAAATGATAGGTTCACCTGCCCACTTTTGCCCTTCTGTATATATTTCATCTCATACTGTGTGTTTACTAGTCTCCAGCACGTTGGAGCCCCTGCTTCTGCCCGACGTGAAGCATTTCTCATCAGTATATATTACTGTTAAAAAAATCTACGTCTGCTCCTTAATACTGTAAAGCAAAGCCTAGTCTACACTCTATTGGCTTGAGAGAGTTTTTATTTCTTGGCCGTCCTGTAACAGTTAATGCCCATCTCGTGAACCTACACAATTAGGTATGTGTGTGTCTTTATTTTCTGTGGAAAGCCTTCTTCTTTGCTATCCTTGTGTTATTCTCGTAGATTAGTCTTATTCCTGTTGGAGCTGCCAAGCATGGACCAAAAGGTCTACTGCAGTTTTACTCTCTTCTTACAGTATGTTCTTATGTGTGACTTTTAGCAACTTACATGATTGTTGTATTAATATTTAAAAACTATTTAAGACCGGTTTCAAAATTTCCCATTCATTACACACACACACACACACACACACACACACACACACACACACACACACACACGCTCCCACTCACGCTCATATAAGGTATATTCTCTATCGACAGTTCTTATGAAAATATGTGGAACATGTTGGGACTCTTGGGTGAGTATAGCTTGAGATGAATGGTAACAAAGAAGAGGAAGGAGGGAATGCATGAGTGGAGCACCTGCTGACCCGTACTGGTTCAGGTGTGTGTTTGGCCTCAGGTCAAGATGGGTGGAGCTTTTGCCCTGAGGTCACATGCAGCATTTCCTGGAACGCCCTTGATGATGCTTCCCAACATCCCGCCCAGGTCACTTATAATAATGGACAACGCATCATACCACTGCAAATTCATAAATATAGCACCAACACAGAGCTTACTAGAACAAGAAATTATAAAGTGGCTTCTTGATAACAACCTCCCTCATAACCCTCTGCACACTAAGGTTGAGCTACTACACCAAGTGAAAAACAAAAACAAGCAATTGTTTGAAATTGATGAAATCGTCAATAATGATGGTCATCAGGTGCTGCGGCTTCCTCCCTATCATTGCCAGCTCAACCCCATAGAGCTGATTTGGTTTCAGGTCAAGGATGATGTGAGGAAGAGAAACTCAAATTCTTCTCAAAAATTACGAGTGATCGAAGAGCTGACGAGAAATGCGATAGAAAAAGTAACAGCAGAAAACTGGCAGAAATGTGTGGCACATACAAAAAAAAAAAAAAGAAGAAGAATTTATGAGAAATGACATTGCTATAAACCATATAGTAGAAAATTTTGTTATCAATATATCGAACGAGTCCAGCAGCGATGAAGATCAATAAACAAGTGTTGTGTGAGGTGTCTTGTGTATACTTATTGTAAATAAGAGTTGTAAATATAAATATAAGCCATATGCATGCATTGTTTGATATTATACAAGAGAGAGAGAGAGAGAGAGAGAGAGAGAGAGAGAGAGAGAGAGAGAGAGAGAGAGAGAGAGAGAGTAATGTGTATTTCACCATTTTTTTATATATAAAACTCAATCTTGATAGAAGTTATTTTCAGCAAATCATATGACTGATATTTTCATAATTATAACGTTTCACCATTTCGCGATGAATTGGTGATTGTCTTAGGTTTGCAAATCAGGATAGAACTCGTAATAATGCCTTCAAATTACACATATTCATGTTTGGATTGGATGTAGGCTTAATTAATATTAGGTAAGAAAAAATATTATTGTTATATTTTAATATTAGACAATAAACAGTTCAAATCTCTCTCTCTCTCTCTCTTTCTCTCTCTCTCTCTCTCTCTCTCTCTCTCTCTCCCAGGAGAGTAGGCTGGAGAAAGAGTCAGGTGAAGTCACTTTTATCCCTTTGTATGGTCACGTGCGTTCGACTAGGACTTGGGCGTAGCTTCTCCCGCCACTTTATATGGAACAGAGTATAGTGGCAAACAGCGTTGTCTTAGCCCAGGTACAAGACGGCCAGGAACACATCATTGCCTGTTCCAGCCGCACCCTGAATGAGGCAGAGTGAAACTATGCTGCTGCCAAACAGGAATGCTTGGGCAATATATGGGCACTCAAATATTTCCGAGCCTATTTAGCAAGGGCTCACGTCACCATCATCACAGATCACCAATCTTTGCAATGGCTCCGCCAGTCATACACCAAAAACGCACAAATGATTAATTGGAGAGAGACTCTTGAAGAGTTTAATTTCGCCATCACATACAGGCCCAGCAAGCTCCACACTAACGTCGATGGTCTCTCCAGCCCCCCCATCAATGCCGTCCAGACCACACCCACCCTCATGCAGTGCTGGCAAGCCCAGGATCATCCCAATTGGATGCCCACCCAGATATTCTCGAAATTACAACGCCTTGGCGACCACGTGTACACCCACTCCGGCCACATCGCTCTAGACCTCGATACTGTCCTTGACACCCTCACGCACCTCTATGCCGATAATGGGATCCACCTCGGTGCCAGGAAGCTCCTCCAGGTTTTTAGTGACATCTTTTGCTCCCCGAACCCCTCCACTCACGCAACAAGTCGTCCAATCCTGCCAAGCGTGTGCCCTAGGAAAGGATACCATCAGAATGCTGGGCCTGTCTGGCCACATCCTAGCCAGCAAGCCCTGGCAGCTACTGTCCGTGGACGTCATCGGTCCTCTCCCACCTAAGTTGGTTTACATGTATTTAACCCCTAGGCACTGGGCATGGGTAGACCTATGCACGTCCCAGAACCGGGTTATTTTTTAGGTTATTGGTTTTTCCCAAATTAAATTTATTTTCATTACAAATCAATCACAAATGACAAAAAACACATAAAAAGCACATGCCTACTCTCTGTTGGCAATTTGGAGGTGATGGTGTGGTGTGCGGGAGCAGGTGTGTGGCGGCTGGACTGAGCGTGTTCAAGGTCGTGGTGGTGTGACGGCGGAGGTTGGTGGAGGGAGGAGGGATGATATCTTGCACCAGAATAAGTGTTGAGTGTGTCTTTGTTTCTCTTTCTAATTCACAATGCCATATGAACACAATACTACAACTAAAATAGCAAAAAAACACAAGAAAGTAACTAATAAAGATCTGCTTATATTATGTTTTCCGTGATATTTCTTTTCTAACAAACTTATGTCTGTTTAGGTATTTGCAGTTATTTACACACTATTTAAACATTATTTCACTGTTTTTAGTGCTTCTTGACAATATGATAATCCCTAAAGGCTGGCTGTGGTCAGTACAAGTGTTTTCAAGCACCCATACACTTTCCCCCATACCCCTCATGGCCCCCTAGTAGCCCTTCCCACAACCCTACCCCACCCTATCCCTTCCGACCCCTACCGCTACCCCGAACCAGTATCAGCTGGTTCCAAGGCCACCCTCTCCCTATGCCGGCCTCCCACCACCCTCCACCACAGCCCTCCTCCCTGCTGGGCTGCCCTCCCACCCCCCCACCCACTTCCCCATCCCCTCCCCTGGCCAGCCAGCATGACCCCATGCACCAGCCATGCTGGGACAATATTCTGAGTCCATATGGCACGCTATGAGGTTCAAACATGCCCGCGAAAAATTAAAACGTCATATGACATGGACCATAGGCCTCTACCAACACGTCATATGAATTGGATCGGCACCTAGGGAACACATATTTCAAATTCTTAATCGCGTGTCCGGCAAAAGAACATCACGCCCTTGCTGTCACGGATGCACTGACTCAGCATGTGTTCCCGTATTTGGGCATCCCCCAGGCCCTCCAATCCGACAATGCCCTGGAATTCACAGGGAAAATCTGGGCTGAACCATCCTCCCTTTTTGGATACAACATCTCACACTACTCTTCATACTGGCCCCAAGGAAACGGCATTTGTCAATGGAATCACTGCATCCTACTTAACCAAGTGTGGACCAGGATTCAAGTCACGCATAGTGACAACTGGCCGGCACATGTCAAAATAGTACAGTGGGGTATGAACACCTGCCCCCGCAAGGATGGAATCACACCCCATGAGCAGGTATTCGATGAAACGCCTCTGCTCCTGCCCCTTCTTCACCACTTGCAAACACCCACCAACCCCACCCCCTCCAACCCCCTTCGTCACCTCAAACTCACACTTCACCACCTACAGACTCCACAAGACCTGGTCCCCGACACCAATACCACCAACTACTACAAACGAGGTGAGTCAGTCATGGTAGCCAAACTTCCAACACCGCACAAACTAGCCTTCCATTATGCAGGCCCTTACAAGATCATCAACGTCCCCAACCCGTACAACATCACTATCCAATACCACAACACCGCCCACACCTACAGGAATTGCCAAGTAAGCTGCTTCCAGACGCCTCCCACACCACCACGCCGCCTACACCACCTGCCGACTTCATCTCCCACCTCCCCGCTCAACTCTGACAACTCCTATTCCTGCTACCTCTGTCCCTCCCTATCTTCCCCCAGCACCCCTACCTCGGCCACCACTCCCATCTCAGACACATCCCCTCCCTCTCTCACACCTCACTCACCGACACCCTCCTCACCACACTCTACTCCTACCACGCCGCCTCCCCCGAGCCCCGCACTGCATGGCCACCCAACACCCCTGTCACCACGCACTTTCTCTGCGCCGGGTTCCCTGCCACCTACTGCCTCCACTCACCACCATTTCCAGCCACCCGCAAGCCACACCTACCCCTACAACAGCCGCCCCAGCAGTCAATGCTGACAGTAGCCCCCCCATCACCCTTTCACCACTCCTTCCCCCATCACCACCTCCCCGCACCACCACGCCGCCTGCATGCACACCCGCAGTCTCCCCATCACCTCCTACTCTGGTACTCACCACCACCTGCACCATATCAGGCTGTTTATCCCACCCTCCAGCCAGATACACCCACACACCCTCCCCACCATCAACCCCTCCCCCTAACATTGCCACCCTCACTCTCAAACTCCATCATGCCCCACGGGACATCCCAATCGCCCGCCCCACTAAGCTGCTTAACCACAGGCGGCCTCTTTTAAGAAGCAAGACGGTCTCATCTGTCTCCAGTCTACAACCAGACACCAACCATCGCAACTTACCACCTCTGCCACCCGAGATGAGGATAAAACACGTTTTCTGGACCCTGACCCCAGGACGTAAGCGCCGCCTCAAGGGCACTGCACAATTCCTCCACCTTCTGCAGCGCACACCCCTACCCTCCACCCTCACCGTGGTCTACTCCCTTCATCAGCACCCCAAACAGCAAACGCTTCATTGGACGACCCTCCTACACCACCTCACATCCTCACGCCGCACCCCCACCGTTTACTTTTACCAGCTCCAGTCACGGGGATGTGACTTCCACCCCCACAACTGTGGTGAAATACCTGCTCGGCAGAGCAAGCCAGACACCACCATCCTAGGAGGAAGGTACAGGGGGGTGACTCCCACCCCGCAAGGAGATGATGGGGAGGTTGCTTTACCTGCTGGGCCTTCCAGGCAGGAACGACTTATTTCCCCCATGACTTGATGCCCCTCTTCCGTGCAGCCAGACCACCGAGCAGTAAGCAGTCCGAGTGTACTACACTCCGGTGGAGGAAGCACTCGCCAGAATCGGGGTAGGACTTGCGACAACCAAGTCTCAAGCAAGCCCTCGGACGCCGCATCCACTGAATCGGCTTTCACAAGAGGAGAGGACTCCACTGGAGCCTCCAGTCTTGCTATACTCCAAGGAAGCAGCGGCACAGTAGTGTCGACTGGATCTACTGTGGGAGGAGTGACCACCGGTTCTCAACCCTCTGCCACCCACCTTCGGGAACCAGCATGCTGGCACATGGAGTTTGGAGGAGGCGGTGGCTCAACCGGTAGAGAGGTGGCATGCAGTCCTACTGGACCCAGGTTCAAATCCCCAATGGGGCAGGGAACAGATTAAGGATATGAATTTCACAAAATCAGACTTTACTGATCTGCCAGAAGACCCGCCGACATGTCGTAAAAATACTTCCGCTAATACCAATACTCCAGTCCTGTATGAGACAGCTCTAGCATGTATTCAATATGGACAGTGGGTGTTAGTGCCGAAGTGGTGACATATAGAGGTGTATGGTATGTAAGGAGGACTACTGGGCCTTGAGGGCAGGCTGTGAAGCCTATGCCCAGGGTCAAACACATAAAAAAAAAAAAAAAACAGAAAACCTTCACTGGATCTCCACAGGAGGGAGGCGGGCCCAAGGGTAGACTCTACTGGAGCTACCTATGCGGAAAAGACCACCGGTCATCTCCCAAGTTGCCCCAGCCACGACGAAAGGAGGACAGACTCCACCGGAGATGCGGCGTTAGCCAGGAGAGCCCACAGGGCTTCCCCCTCCCGTCGTCCTCGGGACACGCACCACAGTCCCGATGGCCGAAGGACAGACTCCACTCGAGCTGCGATGTTAGCCAGGAGTGCCCACTGGGGCTCCCCCTTCTGGCATCGCCAGGGCAGGTGCCCCAGCCCCGACAGCCGAAGGACAGACTCCACTGGAGCTGCAGTGTTAGCCAAGAGAGCCCACCAGGCCTCCCCCTTCTGGCATCGCCAGGACAGGTGCTCCAGTCCCAACGGCAGAGGAAGAGACTCCACCAGAGCTGCGGCGCTAGCCAGCAGAGCCCACCGGGCATCCCTCTCTCATCGTCCTCAAACTGGGCAGCACCTGAGGGTAACGCCTCTCGTTCAGTCTGCCCCTCTTGTGGTGAAGCGAGGCACCCCTCATCCCACCCCTCTCTCCCGGAAAGAGGGAACTGCTCCCCTACGGGTACCCCGCCAGAGGTCAGCCAGGGCAAGACAAACGCAAGACCAGGTGTCCTGTCTCTATGGCTCCACTCCTGTCACCTGCAGGTGTTGTCGGACTCCCCCAGAACGAGCGGCCGCAAGTCACCCCTGACAGCCTCCTCCCCCAGGCGAGGCTGCAGCCCCCAGAGCAAAAGAGCTGCCCCCACCACCCACTGTAGCCGCAGAGTCACTCCTGATGCAGGCGGCCATGGCCAACCCCTGATGGCCTCCCCTCCTGGACAGGACCGCGGCTCCGGCAGGGCACCACCTGTCCAGCCACCGACACTTGTCCCAGGCTTAGCCAGGTCCGCCCCCTGGGCTTATACCATGACAAAAGGCCAGTGCCAAGCAGTGCACCTCTTGGCCCTATTCGTCCCCAGTCCCGAGGACCACACCTCACCAATGGCCCCTACAGAGAGGGGGCCATCTACCACTCTGCCTGCCAGCATCCGTAGGGCCCGTGGCATCCCCAGCAATGTCCCATATCGAGAGCGCACTCCTGATGACCCCCCCCCCTACGCCCGGCCGCCACCTGCAACTTCCAGTGTAGTGGGCCTCCCTATGCGCCCCAGTGTCCTCCTTGCCTGTACCCGTGAGTAAAATAGTTGTTGTTCCATCCCCTGATAGTGTTACTGGTTGTTGTTGTGTAAAGTGACCCTCCCCAGTGCCCCCAGTGTTGTTTACCCTCCCCCTCCTCCTTTGCTTGAAGCAGTGAGATCACAATCCCAGAGAAAACCCATGTTAGCAACTAGTGGCAGTACAGGGCGGGAGGCCCCATTGTGACTCTCCTCAATGCAGTACATGACAAGTTCACCCCAGATATCAGTGCTGTGCCCCTTTCCCTGTGACACCCTATACTCCCCTCCCCCAATCCCATTCCACACACACTGAGTGCTGGGTTACTCCCTGTGATGGGCCTGCATGAGAATATTCTGTAGCAATAGTCTCTTCCGTCCCTGTCACAAGAGTAGGTAATAAGTGGTATATTCCTTCGTCCCATGTCACGCTAACGACACATACGATAGCCTAGGTTTCGTCTATGTCAAGTGGATGTGTTATAGCTAGGATAAGGTTCAGTCTATGTCACGTGAATGGATGTGGAATGAGAACATACTCCCGTCCCTGTCACGCATTGTGTAAACTGAAGTAGACTGTATTGGAAGTGCTATATATATACGGGAACAGGACACACCTGACATAATGTATGACATATATGTGTAATGTATATAGAATTATTCTGTATAATTGAAAGTATACCTCTTGGTGTTGGTCAAAGCTGTGTATGAACTAGGTGGAGATATTTAGTATAAGGCAATCATTCTGTGTCAGATTAATATTCTGTAACAACTAGGTTTGATCACGGACTGTAGTATGTTCTATATTGTAATCCAGCTTGTATTAATATACATGTGTCTTTGCCCAGTCTGTGTTTGGACTTCCCCCTCCTTGTCTATTTACACTGACCCGGTCGTGAATAAAGAACCTAAGGCCCACACCGTACTATACCTGGACCAGAGAAGTCGGAGACCAGAGCACGCTGCATAACACTGATAGGTGCCAAAGAGCTGATTTGATCAAATAAGTTTAATCAAATATCTGAGCAGCGATGCTTTGGCATCAAGATCCAAAGCATCTAAACTGATCAGTATACACATTCTAAAATAAGATATCGTTTCAAAGTGTGCGTTAATATCATGCATGTGGGACTAGACACTTCTATCAGCAAAGCTAACATCAACGTGGGGACGCTTATAACTTAATTCTTTACTCAAGGGTTGATGTTGTATCATAACAAAGCTCCTCTCAACTTTCAGCTCTGTGTCGAAATGTAAACAAACTGGAGGCTAAATGTGACTAAAAAGCAAGGAAACTATTCAAACTTTATGGTGCCGCGATTTACCATAGTTGTTCGAGCAGGGGAGAACAGTAACATGTATTAGGGTATTAGACAATTATGTCAAAACTCTGTACTTTCTTAAATTATTAAACGTACAGCGGATCTATGCACATCGATAGAGAGCTTATAAAAGTAACAGATAGTACTTAAGTTACTTATCGTAAAATCTGACACGATGAAAAGAAAAAAAATGCGAAATTGAGCACTAAAACAGTTATCCAATTTTGAAACATTAATATTCCGGCTTGTCTGTGCATGTACTTGGAAAACTTATAAAAAAAATAATAGATGTTGGTGAAGTGACTTTGCCGAAATTCGACAACATAACACTGAAAACACACACACACACACACACACACACACACACACACACACACACACACACACACACACACACAATAATTATAATTAAGAAAAAACTATCGGTCGAGTGAACTAGGAAAGCCAGCCAGCGAGAACATTCTCAGACATGTAGGCAGATGGAACAACATAATGCTGAAAAAGCGAAAATAGGGGACATTATCAGACATGTAATTGGGTTTGAGGGTACAACAACAAAGCTGGGTAATTTGAGAGATATAAAGCAACAGCAGATCTGCGCACATCACTGAAAAACTTACGAAAAAGTAAAATCTGTTGCTCAAGTGGCTTTGTTCAAAATGCTGCGCCATGTTGCTGAATAAATAAACGCCAACTTTAGTTCCAAAGTTGGATTATTTCGGAAACTATTAATATACCAGTGGAATTAGCACATCGCTGGGAAGCAAAAGCTTTTCCATTGCACCTGGCATCTCAAAAGCTTTCAATTGAGTCTTGCATAAATCTTTAACTCTCAAACTGCGATCTTACGGCTTCTATCCTTCTATCTGTGCCTTCATCTCTAGTTTCCTTTGTCGTCTTCTATAGCTGCTGTTGTAGACGGTCACCGTTCATCTCCTGGAGCTATCAGTAGCGGTGTTCCTTATGGCTCTGACCTATCACTAACTCTCTTCCTTCTATTCATCAATGACCATCAAAGCTGTACATCTAACCCAATCCACTCATAAGCCGATGACTCCATCCTTTACCTTTCCACCCGCTTCTCACAGCATCCATCTCAGCACGCACTTCAACAAACAAGGGATGAGGCTATGACATATTTAATATTTGATTTGGCTCATATCTCTGACTGGGGTAAAGGTGATTTCATGCATCAAAAATTCACTTCATTCACATTTCGACTCATCAAAGCTTCTGCAGGAATACCCTCTAAATTTTTACACCCAGTCCTGAAAAATCGTTGAACATACTTGGGGTTTCATTCTCTCGGAGATAAACTTGGACAGAGCATGTTACCTTTCCTGTAAAATCTGTTTCCACGTGATTAGCTGTGCTAAACCTACTCCTCTGCACAGTTGTTGACTTAATATTACAGTGGTTTTATTTGTCTTTGTGTATAGAATAACTCTCATGTATGAGGAAGCTCCCCACATACATACAGCTCTTCTCAACATGATGGAGTCAAAGGCATTTCGTCACATTCTCTCCTTTTCTTACTGACTCCCTTCAACCTCTATCTCTTCGACACAGTGTTGCATTTTATCTCTTTTGTTTCGCTATTTCAGCGGTCACTGCTCCTCTGAATCGTCTGCTTGCATCCCTTCACAACTACTGTGGCGTGTAGGACCCGTCAAGCAGCAAACTCTCATCTCTTTTCTGTCCAACTCTCTAAGGCAGGAGTTGACCGTTACTCCCAGTCCTTCATAAATGCAAGAGGTCAACTTTGGAACTGTCCTTCTCTGTCTATATTTCTTACTGCCTATAATGTCTAGTCTTTCACAGTATGTCCAGGCATCTCGAAATGATGCTATCTTGAGTTTGGCTCTATTTTCTTGATTGTATTACTTCTTGGAAAGAACAATCTTGCTGGCTTTTGGCCTTTGGTCCCCTGTTCCTTGAATAAAAAAAAAAAATTATGAAAAAACAAATGCTGTTCCTTAATTTGCCTTCTCAGGATTAGTGGCGAATATATTCCTGGAACAAAAAAGAAGCTGCCAAATTAAGTGTGAAAACTTAGATATCTCACAATTTATTAAAGGAACCACAGACCTTCACACATCGCTGGAAAGCTCATGAAAATGTGTGCTTTCGGTGGTTTTTATCAAATTAGCCATCTCATTGTTGAAAATTTCATAAACCACCAAAATGAGAGCAAAACTTCGATTTTCTCGGAAGTTAGTAGAGCTACGGTGAACCTATGCACACAGTGGGACACCTAGCAAAAACCATTTTTTTTGGGGGGTTGAGGGAATAGGTGGAGGAGTTTTGTAAAACTGAAAGTGTGCATTGACATCAGGCTAGTGGGATGGCAATTTCTTCTTTTAGCTAGAAAAACAACAATAAGCATGCAGACTTAAACATTTCCATTCTTTTAAGTTTGGACACCTATAGCGTCATGGGGGACATTCTATATTAAACATTATTTTTCAAGAATGTTCGCAGATCGATCAAGCGAGAAGACCATTAGCCATGTAGTATGGTGGCAGGGCACAGCACCAAAACTGTTATATTGGATTTAATATACAGTGGATCTACACACATCATTTGAAGCATTACGAAGTGTAGCAGATCTGTGCACCCCATTCCGTTGTTTGTTTAAAACCAATAGGCTCAGACCAAAGGCAAGACTTAATATCATAATTTGCCCGAAAGAGTTTTCTGTAATAGTTGCAAGGCAACGCTTTAGGCTTGAAGATTCTTCTCTACCCTCTCTTCCTCATGGCAAACACCCTGCCTTGCCCACTCCTGGTACAGTACAAGCAGCAAAATGTAAAAGCTGGCCAGTGTTACCTGATACCTAAGTATTATTTATAAAATTTCGCTACCACATTGATGTGTAAGTGCCAAACAACAAAGAACTGAATTACACAGCAGGGGCATGCTCGTATCAAAACTGGGTTATTTCAGAGACTTCTAAAGCTACGTTGTTGTAATCTCATGGAAAAGGAAATAGGTATTACTTAGGTAGCTTTTCTCCAAATTTGCCACCATAATGCTGAAAAAGCCTAAAAGGGCCAAATTCAGCTACATAACAGGGTTATCTCGGAAATAATTGAAGATCCTGTGGGTCTACGCATATTGTTTACCAGCTTATGGAAAAGTAACATGTTACTAAGTGGTTTTTCCCAAAATTTCAATGCGTCCTTTAATGTCATGTAAACGGAATGGCACACATTTTCATCATTTCGTTTAATATTGCTCACCCTTGTGGAGTGGGTGTGGGAAGATTGCACTTACAATAATGGACAGAGAATTGAGGACAAAGTTGTAAGAAATAACCCTGGAATTACAAATGAACTACCTCCCTACAAGTAAGAAGGAATGTTGCCTCCCTTGCATTATTTTACGTATGCTTTGACGGAAAAATGCTCAGACGATGTTGCATCCACTGTGCCAACTCTCCACGCCTTCCCCCGTAGGCTTATGACTGGACTGTCACTCTGCCATATTATAGAAGTTCAAACAAAATTCTTTTGTATGCATAACTGCATCTCTTTGGAACTCACTCCCTCAGAATAGTTTCCCCCCAAACTTCATCCTACAGTAGTCCAAGTCCAACTGTTACCGATTCCTTTATGGATGGAGGACACCTGCAATCTGACGTATTGATTATTTAATTTGTTTTTCCTTCTTCCGTTTATCCTCGGTAAAAATAATAATTGAAATACAGGCTCGGCAGAGCGAGCCAGACACCAC
>NC_137013.1:24309040-24326540 GCF_032717465.1 Coenobita brevimanus | reverse complement strand
GATTAGAAATAGAATATGAAACTAGTCACGAAGAAATGTAGTGGAAAGGTTATAGAGCCGTTGCCTTTTTTTGCCAGTGAGCTATGTGAATTAAGCTCCAAAACAACGAAAATCTGGGCCAAGTTAAGGTGAAACGCGTGCAACTTTGGCTGGCACTATAATTGTAAACACGTGTACATAAGCGTAAGTATATATTATAGATGCATATAAACGAGTACTCAAATTTAAACCCTAATGCCCGACTTTGTAATTATGTATATGTAAATTATACACATTTAATACACCTTGCCATTTCAACCAGTAGTACACCGGGTTCACTCTAACTGAAATTACACATAGAATATTAAAATGTGGTTTGTAAAAAATAAAAATGTCGCCAGAGAACAAGTGCTACACGCCACAGCTAAAGAGAAATTGGCTCCCTTCCCATCCATGTAACTTTAATCTCTCTCTCTCTCTCTCTCTCTCTCTCTCTCTCTCTCTCTCTCTCTCTCTCTCTCTCTACGGTACCTTTCGACCATTCCTTACCACAGCTCTCTGTCTGTCTGTCTGTCTCTACATTACCTTTCGATCATTCCTTAACACAGCTCTCTCTCTCTCTCTCTCAGTACTTTCAACCATACCACTCTTTTATCACAGCCTCTGTCTGTCTGTCTGTCTGTCTGACTGGCTGTCTGTCTCTCTCTCTCTCAGTACTTTCAACCATATCACTCTTTATCACAGTCTCTGTGTGTCTGTCTGTCTGTCTGTCTGTCTGTCTTTCTCTCTCTGTCTTTCGTGGTACGTACCTTTCAACCATATCATTCATTATCACAACTCTCTCTCACTCTCTCTCTCTCTCTCTCTCTCTCTCTCTCTCTCTACGGTACCTTTCGACTATTCCTTGACACAGCTCTGTCTCTCTCTCTCTCTCTCTCTCTCTCTCTCTCCTGGTACTTTTCAACCATACTATTCATTATCACAACTCTCTCTCTCTCTCTCTCTCTCTCTCTCTCTCTCTCTCTCTCTCTGTCTGTCTTTCGTGGTACGTACCTTTCAACCATATCATTCATTATCACAACTCTCTCTCTCTCTCTCTCTCTCTCTCTCTCTCTCTGTCTTTCGTAGTACCTTTCAACCATATCATTCATTATCACAACTCTCTCTCTCTCTCTCTCTCTCTCTCTCTCTCTCTCTCTCTCTGTCTTTCGTAGTACCTTTCAACCATATCATTCATTATCACAACTCTCTCTCTCTCTCTCTCTCTCTCTCTCTCTCTCTCTCTCTCTCTCTGTCTTTCGTGGTACGTACCTTTCAACCATATCATTCATTATCACAACTCTCTCTCACTCTCTCTCTCTCTCTCTCTCTCTCTCTCTCTCTCTCTCTACGGTACCTTTCGACTATTCCTTGACACAGCTCTCTCTCTCTCTCTCTCTCTCTCTCTCTCTCTCTCTCTCTCTCTCTCCTGGTACCTTTCAACCATACCATTCATTATCACAACTCTCTCTCTCTCTCTCTCTCTCTCTTTCTCTGGTTCTGTGATCACTTCCACAACGAATTCTATCTATCTATCTATCTATTGCCAGACGCCTCAATCCCGTTTGGGGTGGCCACAAACAAATCGCCTCCAAGTAGCCCTGTCCCCCGCCATTTCACTCCCCTGCTCCCAGCTCACACCCCCCTCTCTCATATACCTCTCCACCCCATCCCTCCATCTCATCCTCGGCCTCCCCCTCCCTCTTTCCCCCTCCACCTCACTCACATACACTCTCTTCGTAAGTCTTTCACCCTCCATCCTCTCCACATGGCCAAACCACCTCAGTGTGTTCCTCATAACGCTTCCTATCACATCCACATCAACACCACAACGCTCCTTTATATCCTCATTCGTCAGCCTGTCTCTCCATGTGACTCCACAGGCTCCTCTTAAATAACTCATTTCCACTGCTCTCACTCTTGACTTGTGTCCTTCCAACAACATCCAAGCTTCACTTCCGTACGTTAGAGTTGGTATAACAATACTGTCATGTAGTAACTTTTTCACTTCCATGCTCACTTCCCTGTTTCTTATCACTGCTTTCAAGGAACCAGCAACCTTTCTTCCCTGCTGTACCCCTTTCAAGCACTTCACCCTCCAAACCTCCATCCTTACTCATCACACTGCCCAAGTACTTAAACGTACTCACATTATCCAATTCCTCACCATCCAACCTCGCTGTACATTCACTGACTTCACCTCTCTCAAAGACCACCACTTTACTCTTCCCTACATTCACCTTTAGATTCCGTTTCTTACACACTCTCTCAAACTCATCAACCAAGCCTTGCAGCTCCCCTTCGTCTTCACTCAACAACACAGTATCATCTGCAAACAACAGTACAGGGAGTTTCCAAACACTATCCTCTCTCACCATGGCCACTCCAACATCCACTACCCTACCTTGAACCTCTTTTATTACCCCATCCATGTACAGATTGAACAACCATGGAGACATGACACATCCCTGTTTCAACCCAACCTTCAAAGAGAAAAATTCACTTAGTTCACCATCCACACGCACTGCAGCCTTCGCACCATCGTACATACTCTTCACAGCATTCAACAACTTTCCATCTACTCCATATATTCTTAACACTTTCCACAATCCTTGTCTATCCACCCTGTCATATGCTTTCTCCAAATCCATGAATGCCGCATACAACTTCTTTCCCTTCTCTAGAAACTTTTCCACTAAAGATCTGAGAATGAATATCTGATCTACACAACCTCTTCCCTTCCTAAAGCCTCCCTGTTCTTCTCCAACTAATTTCTCTGTTCTTTCTCTAACTCTGTCAATAAGTATCCTACCATACACTTTTCCTATTATACTAAGAAGGCAAATGCCCCTATGGTTACCACACAATTCTTTTTCCCCTTTTCCTTTGTACAAGGGAATAATTATACCTGACTTCCAATCCTCCGGGACTCTACCTTCCTCCCAGGCCAATCTGCACATCTTCCACATCCATTCTACTACGATCTCTCCCCCATGCTTCAGCATTTCACCACACACTCCATCAATTCCTGGGGCTGCTCCCTGATTTAACTTTCTTCATTGCTTCCACAACTTCTATCCTACTGATTTCTTCCTGTCTTCTCACCTCCCTCCTTCTCCCAGCCATTCCCCAGCCACTTATACTCGCATTACTTCCATCCTCTACGTTCAACAATTCCTTAAAGTGTTCTCTCCATCTGCTCACTTTTTCTCCCTTCTCCACTAGTAATCTACCATTTTTATCTTTCACTCCCCTGCTAACTTCGCTTCCACCCTGTCTTACTCTTTTCATTATTTTTTACATATTATACACAGGGATGTTTATTCATAATTAAAGAATATGTATTGTAGTTATGAGATGAATAACCAAATACAGCTTCACTGTGAGTATGGTGTGGGAGAGAGATGAGAGGCCAGACATGCTAAGACTAACATTTTCAGACGTACACTATCTATCTATCTATATACCTAGGCTGCTTCCCCCAAGGAAAGGGAGGTAGCCGAGACAGGACGACACACTCTCCATTTACTCATCCATTTAAACACATTCATTCACATCTTAGCCCCAAAGGGGAGAACGGACAGATCCTCACCGCACCACACCGCACAAGGGTCAACTGCGCAATGCAATCAGTGACATCCGCAGCAGGGCCCGACAGCAGAGCTGGTTTACCCCTGCCACATCATAACATACCCATCCCCTTACCCGCACCTGACCTGACTAGCTGATCAGACCAAATGCGGGAGAATATCCCCTCAGGGCTGCGTCATCACTTATTTATTCACAATTTCTCTCCATTTATTTCTGTCACGCACAGCCACTCTTCCTTGCTCGACAGACATCCCTCTCGCATCCAGCGCTCTCTTCACACTATCCATCCATCCTATTCGTGGTCTTCCTCTCAGCCTTACACCTGTCACATCAGATCTAGTTATCTTTTTCACCAATCGCTCATTATCCATTCTCTCCATATGCCCAAACCATCGCAACACCCTCTGCTCAACTCTACCAGCCATCTCCTGAACAACTCCAGTTCTCCTTCGCACTTCATCATTTCGCACCCGATCCATACGCGTCACTCCACACATACTCCTCAGACACCTCATCTCCATTACATTCAAACTTTTCCTCTCTGCTACACCCATATTCCATGTTTCAGCCCCATATAATGCAGTCGGTACCACAACACCCTCATACAGCCTTCTCTTTACATCCATTCTAAGCGAACGACATTTAAACACTTTTTTTCATTCCTCCCAGCACCTTTCCTACTTCATTTATTCTAAACTTCACTTCTGCATCTATTCTTCCATCCACAGCAACATGTGACCCTAGATATTTAAAACAATCTACCTCCTCAAGCAACTCACCATTCAAAACTATATTCATCCCCCTACCATCTATCAACCTCGTACACTTCATCACTTTACTCTTATTCTCATTTACTTTCAAATTCCTCCTTTCACACACCCTTCCAAACTCCTCTACCAACTGTCTCAATCTCTCCTCTGAATCAGTCACCAGTGCAGTATCATCTGCAAACAGCAGCTGCTTCAGATTCCAATCTCCACCATCAACATTTACCAGACTCAGACCACCTAAAACTCTTGCATTCACCTCCCTTACAACACCATCCATGTAAATATTAAACAACCAAGGTGACATCACACATCCCTGTCGCAGCCCCACTCTCACGGGAAACCAATCACTCACAGCATTTCCCACTCTTACACATGCTCTACTATTTACATAAAAACTTTTCACCCCTTTTAGTAACCTACCATCAAGTCCATACAATCTTAAAACAGTCCACAAAGCCTCCCTATCAATTCTATCATACGCTTTCTCTAAATCCATAAATGCCCAAAACACATCCTTGCCTTTCGCTAAATACTTTTCACACACTTGTCTCACAGCAAACACCTGATCAACGCATCCCCTCCCTCTCCTAAAGCCACACTGCTCATCACTAATCACTCCCTCTGTACCCTCTCTAACTCTCATAATTAACACTCTACCATACACCTTACCTACAACACTCAACAGACTTATACCCCTAAAGCTAGTACATTCATACTTATCACCCTTGCCGTACACAGGGAGAGTAAAGGAGGGTGAGAGAATGAAATAAATTCTGTATATATCTAAGTCTTGGGGAAATATATATGCGTTAATACGCCATATTCAATTAATACTGCCTTACTGAGATGTATGATGTGCATGGTAGAGTTGTAACTCACACCTACTCATGTACATATCTCACTGTCTGAGAGACGTGGCATCTCTAAATTTTGCTGACCTGTACTGATTCCCAGGGCAGGCAGTGAGGCAGATCAGATCATTTCTAGCTCTCATCAGAGGGAGATGCTCTATTCCGTTGTTCTCTCTTTCGTTATCACAACTCTCTCTCTCTCTCTCTCTCTCACTATCCCCTGTACCTTTCGAGCATACAGTTCCTTATTACAACTCTCTCTCTCTCTCTCTCTCTCTCTCTCTCTCTCTCTCTCTCTCAGTTATTCTTGGTACATTCAGTCGATTTTATTCAGATCAGGAGAGACTTTCCGAACTGGAGGGGATAGATTCAGGCTTCATCAGCCCGTAAGGACGAAGGATCGTTGAGTAAAATGGTCTGGAGGCGGCAAGAATATACTGGGAAGAGAGAGAGAGAGAGAGAGAGAGAGAGAGAGATAGATAGATAGATAGAGAGAGAGAGAGAGAGAGAGAGAGAGAGAGTTTGCGTGCCGAAGGGTGTAATGCTGTATCATTACCACCCCGTGTGGAGAGTAAAATGAGCAAATCTGCACAGCACAGGTGGTCTTGGAACTGCATGCATATACATACGCATACATATACATACACACACATACATACATACATACATACATGCATACGCACATATACAAACACACACATACATGCACACACATACACACATGTATACATACATATACCGGTATACATATGTGTGTGTGTATACATGTGTATCCATATACACACGTATACACACACATATACACACACACATATACCCATCATATTAGTCACATACATATATACACAAACATACATATACAGTATACCACACACGTCCATACACACCTGTACAGTCACTCATAATAGAAGTGGTAGCTCGCTAGCCAACCCCTCCGCGTTTCGTGTGGTGATACACTGTAACTACAACTTCAGGTGATTCGAGTTGGGCTTTGAGATAATACTGTATGCCTGAGTGAACCCCGATTCGAATTTAGTTTCACTACCCGATGAACTAACGTAGCTATAGACCTTTTCCAGTAACATCACAGAAATCACGTAGTTTTGTTTGTGACTCCATATTGGACGGCAAACTCCTCGCAGTAATGGCTGTTCTGACAGGACTGTCAGAGACTGAACTGTCTGATATAATAAGAAATCTGGATGAACGCCACCAAGATCTGTACAGGAACAAGATGAAGTGTTTGGGGCTGGACGCTTACACCATATCTAGGGAGAAATTCACCCGTTTCAAGTACTGGGGACCGATACCAGATCTCAGAAATGGCGATCTCTATCACTTTTTGGTGAACACCCTGTCAAAGTTCACCGGGGCATCCCTCAAGGTAAATATGTGTAATACATCTAGCTGGAATTGACATATCGTACATGTAAATCGTGTTGGTAATCAGTAAATTCTTGACATGGAGGGCTGGGGGGCTTGTGGATTTTTTTTTTTTTAATGCAAGGAAGAAGGAACCAAAGGCTGAGCTCGCAAAACAGTTCCACCCAAGAAAAAAAATTCAATACAAAAGAGAGCCAAATTCAAGATCCATTCATTTCAAGATGCCTGAACACACTGCGTTTGAAAGACTGGAGATCGTTGGATGTAGGAAATACAAACAGAGAAAGACAGTTCCAGACTTGACTTATTGCATAAATGAAGGACTGGGAGTAACGGTTAACTCTTGCATTAGAGAGTTGGAAAGAGAAGGGATGAGACTTTGTTGCTAGGTGAGTGCTATGCACCTGTCATAGAGATGGAGGGATGCAAGCAGACAGTTCAGAGGAGCAGTGACCATTGATGTATCGACAGAAAAGACAAAAAGAGACAACAGTGTGGCAAAGAGACAGAGGTTGAAGGGAGCCAGTAAGAGGAGGAGAGTTGATGAAAAGAATAGCCTTTGACTCCACCCTATTGAGAAGAGCTGTATGTGGGGAGCCTCCCGACACATGAGAGTTGTATTCTAAACAGGGGCGAAAAAAAAACCGTGTATAAAGTCAACAACTGTGTGGGGGTAAAGAAGGCACGGAATCGGCTTAGCGCACCTAATTTCTTGGAAGCAGATTTTACAAGAGATGCAACATGATCTTTCCAAAATAAGTCCCGAGTGAATAAAACCCAAAGGATGTTGAAGGATGATGCAGGACTGAGCTGAATATTATTAAACATTAGTGGGTACACCTGTGGAAGATTTTGACGGGTTGATAGGTGTAAAAACTGAGTCTTTGATGCATTGAAAAACAACAAGATTATTCTTATCCCAGTCAGAGATACGAACCAAGTCATACATTAGGTGTGCCATAGCCTCATCCCTTGTTTGTTGAAGTAACTGATGAGATGGATGTTGCAGAAACTGAATGGCAAGGTGAAGGGTGGAATCATCAGCATACGAATGGATAGGGTTACATGTAGAGCTTAGAAGATCATTGATGAATAAAAGGAAGAGAGTTGGTGATAGGACAGAGCCCTGAGAAACACCATTATTGATAGATCTAGGAGAAGAACGATGGCTATCCACAACAGCAGCTATGGAACAACCAGAAAGGAAGCTATAGATGAAGGCACAGATAGAAGGATAGAAACTGTAAGAGGACAGTTTGGAAATTAAAGATTTATGCCAGACTCGATCGAAAGCCTTTGAGATGTCAAGTGCAATGGCAAAGCTTTCGCCAAAATCCCGAAAGGTGGATGACCAGGAGTCTGAAAGGTAGGTGAGAAGATCGGCAGTGGAGCATCCCTGACGGAACCCATACTGACGATCAGAAAGAAGATTGTGATAGGAAAGATGCTTTAAAATTTTTCTATTAAAAACTGACTTGAAAACTTCTGAGACACAGGATGTTAAAGCAATTGGACAATAGTCAGAGGGTTGGGAATGGTCACTCTTTTTGGGGACTGCCTGAATGAGGGCAATCTTCCAGCAAGAAGGAAAAGCACAAGTTAAAAGACAAAGGCGAAAGAGTTTGCCTAGGCAGGGTGTAAGCACAGAAGCACAGTTCTTGAGGACAATAGGGGGGACCCCATCAGGCCCATATGCTTTGTTAGTATTGAGGCCAATGATGGCAGAAAATATATCAGCTAAAGAAATTTTAATGTCAGCCATGAGAAAGTCAGAGGGGGGGAAGTGATGGAGGAACTGCACCGGAATCGTCTGAAGTGGAATTGGAGGAGAAAGTCTGAGATAAGATATCTGTTTTATCAGTAGAAGAAATAGCAACAGAGCCATCACAGTAGAAAAGAGGAGGGAGGGAGGGATGATGAGGTAAAGTTGTCAGAGAGGTTTTAGCCAGAAAGAGCGGGAAGAATTCGAGTTGGAGAGCTGAGAGCATTTAGTACGAATGAAATTATTTTTAGCAGAGCGAAGAACAGACTTTCATCTAACTTTCGCGGCCTTTCATCTAACTTTCGCTCTGTTGAGCGCCACCTCTCCTCCTCTAAACCTCACCTTCTTTTTCTAACGGAGACTCAGCTGTCTGAGGCAACTGACAGCAAACCCTTTTCTGTATCCTCCTACTTTCTCTATACTCATTTCAAAGCCAAAGGTGGCTGTTGTGTATATAATACGCAACCACTTATCTTGCTCTCGTGTTCCTGAACTTGATTCTTCTGAATTCTCCACTCTCTGGCTTCGGCTTTCCTGTCATTCTCTGACTAAATATATCTGTGCTGTTTACTTATCCCCTAATTCTACTGACTATCAAAAATTCTTCGACTATCTTACTTCTACGATGGAACACATTCTGTCCATTTCTCCTTTCTCTGAAATCTCCATTCTTGGAGATTTCAATGTTCACCACCACCTTTGGCTCTCCTCTCCTTTCACGGATCCACCTGGTGAACAAGCCTACATCTTTTCTATCCTTAATGACCTAGAGCAGCTTGTACAGCACCCTACCCGTATCCCTGACCGCCTTGGAGAGAGCTCCAACATACTTGACCTCTTCCTCACAACTAATCCTTCTGCTTACTCTGTTAATCTTTTCTCTCCGTTGGGCTCCTCCGATCACAACCTTATTACCTTAACCTGTCCTATCGCTCCAGTACGGCCTGCGGACCCTCCAGGGAAACGTCGTCTCTGGCATTTTGGAGCCGCGGACTGGGAGGCCCTCAGGCAGTACTTCTTTGATTTTCCCTGGAATGATTATTGCTTCCATGGCCGTGAGCCATCTGAGTGTGCCTTGCGCATTACGGAGGTTATTCTCTCAGGCATGGAAGCATACATTCCTTTCTCATATCCTTTGACTAACGCAAGAAAGCCTTGGTTTAATCACGCTTGTTCTAATGCTGTCCGCAACAAGGAGAAGGCCTACAAAAGGTACCGGAGCCAACCCACCCCTGAATCACATAATCTTTACGTTTCTGCCCGGAATCGTGCTAAGTCTGTTCTTCGCTCTACTAAAAATAATTTCATCCATACTAAATGCTCTCAACTCTCCAACTCGAATTCTTCCCGCTCATTCTGGCACCTTGCCAAAAATCTTTCTAACAACTTTACCTCATCATCCTTCCCTCCTCTTTTCTACTCTGATGGTTCTGTAGCTATTTCTTCTACTGATAAAGCAGATCTCTTCGCACAGACTTTCTCCTCCAATTCCACCTTAGACGATTCCGGTGCTGTTCGTCCATCACTTCCCCCCTCTGACTTCCTCATGGCTGACATTAAAATTTCTTCAGTTGATGTATTTTCTGCCATTACTGGCCTCAGTACTAACAAGGCATATGGGCCTGATGGGGTCCCTCCTGTTGTTCTCAAAAACTGTGCTTCTGTGCTTACACCCTGCCTAGGCAAACTATTTCGCCTTTGTCTGTCAACTTGTACCTTTCCTTCTTGCTGGAAGTTTGCTCTCATTCAGCCATTCCCAAAGAAGGGTGACCACTCCCAACCCTCCAACTATCGTCCAATTGCTTTAACGTCCTGTATTTCAAAAGTTTTCGAGTCAATTCTTAATAGAAAAATTTTAAGGCATCTTTCCTATCACAACCTTCTTTCCGATCGTCAGTATGGGTTCCGTCAGGGACGCTCCACTGGCGATCTTCTCACCTACCTTTCAGACTCCTGGTCATCCTCCTTTCGGGACTTTGGCGAAAGCTTTGCCATTGCACTTGACATCTCAAAGGCTTTCGATCGAGTCTGGCATAAATCTTTAATTTCCAAACTGCCCTCCTACGGTTTCTATCCTTCTATCAGTGCCTTCATTGCTAGCTTCCTTTCTGGTCATTCTATAGCTGCTGTCGTAGACGGCCATCGTTCTTCTCCTAGATCTATTAACAGTGGTGTTCCTCAGGGCTCTGTCCTATCACCAACTCTCTTCCTTTTATTCATCAATGATCTTCTAAGCTGTACATCTAACCCTATCCACTCATACGCTGATGACTCCACCCTTCACCTTTCCATTCGGTTCCCGCAACGCCCATCTCAACAGTTACTTCAAGAAACAATGGATGAGGCTATGGCACACCTAATGTCTGACTTGGCTCATATCTCTGACTGGGGTAAAAATAATATGGTTGTCTTTAATGCATCTAAGACTCAGTTCTTACACCTATCAACCCGACAAAATCTTCCACAGGTATACCCACTAATGTTTAATAATATTCAGATTAATCCTGCATCATCCTTGAACATGCTTGGGGTTTCATTTACTCGGGACTTATCTTGGAAAGATCATATTACATCTCTTGTAAAATCTGCTTCCAAGAGATTGGGTGTGCTAAGCCGACTCCGCTCTTTCTTTACCCCTGCACAATTGTTGACTCTATACAGGGCTTTTATCCGTCCCTGTGTGGAGTACAACTCTCATGTGTGGGGAGGCTCCCCACATACAGCTCTTCTCAATAGGGTGGAGTCAAAGGCTTTTCGTCTCATTAACTCTCCTCCTCTTACTGACTCCCTTCAACCTCTGTCTCTTCACCGCACTGTTGCATCTTTATCTCTTTTCTATCGCTACTTTAATGGTCACTGCTCCTCTGAACTGTCTGCTTGCATTCCTCCACCTCTACGACGGGCGCGTAGCACCCGTCTGACAGCAAACTCTCATCCCTTTTCTGTCCAACTCTCTAATGCAAGAGTTAACCGTTACTCCCAGTCTTTCATTTATGCAACAGGTCAGCTCTGGAACTGTCTCCCTCTGTCTGTATTTCCTTCTGCCTATGATCTCCAGTCTTTCAAACGTAGTGTGTCCAGGCATCTCAAAATGATCGGATCTTGAATTTGGCTCTCTATTGTATTTTGTTTTTCTCTTGGAGGGAACTGTTACTGCGGGCTCATGCCTTTGGTTCCTTCTTCCTTGCATTAAAAAAAAAAAAAGAAAAAAAAAAACTTAGCACGATTCCGGGCAGAAACATAAGCAAGAAGTTATTCAGGGGTGGATTGGCTCTGGTACCTTTTATAGGCCCTCTCCTCGTTGTGGACAGCATTAGAATAAGCGTGATTAAACCAAGGCTTTCTTGCATTAGTCAAAGGATATGAGAAAAGAATGTTGGGGCACGTGGGGTGGGGGGGTGGGGGTTCGAAAGTGGGGGGGGTTGTTGGGGGGTGGGAGGGAGGGTTGGTGGGGGACGGTGGTGGGGTGGGGGTGGCGGTGGGGGGGGTCGAGGTGGCTTTGGAGGAGTTGGGGTGCCAGTGGGAGGGTGGTGGGGGGGTGTAGGTGGGGTGGGGTTGTGTGTGGTGGTTGGGTGGCGGTGGGGGGATGGGGGAGGATCTGGAGGGGATGGGGGAGGATTTGGAGGGGATGGGGGGTGGCTCACTTGAGATGAAATGCCTGCTACAGAGTTGGGTGTAGGCCATCGGCTGCCAATTCTCCCTCTTCACGGCAGCTATCCACTTCTGTTGCCTTTCCTCATTGGCTGGAAACCGGCAGAGCTTTACCCCACATCCACTTTTCTGCCATGTCTTACAGCCGAAGGCACAACAGTGGAATACAATTATGGAATCTGCAATTCTCTCTCTCTAGATGTCCAACAATTTGCCATTAAGTATGGCATCGTAAACGAAAGTCACATGACCCGTGACGTCTCGTGGAAAAGATCTTAGGTGTGCGAAAATGCTCCTCATGATATTGCTATATATATAAAATAATCGCATCATAGTGCAAGTGGCAAGTCCTTTGTCCTCAGTAGATAATCTAATATTTAACACTTTCATAATGCAGCATCTATCATTCACATTAAAACATGACGAGTGGATGATCAAAAACAATTACGATGTCGTATCTGCCAATGATTTCCATCTATTCCCTACACAGTACAAAGCATTCACTTGAAGTGATTATTATAACTTTCACCCCGTAGCCTAACCTGTGACGATACTTCAGTACACATTCCGGAAAGATCAGTTATTGTACTGACCTGCACGTCATACAGATCTTGAAGCTAAAAAAAAAAAAAAAAAAAAAAAAAAAAAAGCCTAAAGGCGGCATGTCTTCATGATGTGTAATTTCGGGGTAGGCTACAACACCATGGTGAAAGAGGGACACCTGTTTGACATTATTGTGGTTTCATTGTTTTGACGAGGTTTGTAAAATATCTGTGATCTCGATTACCTCGTCAGAAGAAAATTTTTCAGTGATGCATAATATTCACCCGATTTCTTGACGTATTACCGGATAAAATATACTACCGTGGGAATGATACCGTTATAACTAAAACAGCTGTTTACTAGTAAAATAAAGATGAAAGTTATACTTCTATAAGTCTAAGAGTTCCAGATCATTTCTGTAGAAATACTGTATTAAGTGCCTCGTGACATATTCAGAAAATATGATTATCTGCATTATCCTTCGTTAATTGATTATTTCCTGCGTTTATGACTGGTTATTTAATGTTTCTCCACAAAAATGATATAACACGGGAATGTGTAACTACATCAGTGTTCCGTTTTTGAGCAATAAGTCTTAGGTAATGCATTATATGAATATCTTAACGAAATTTTTGCATTTCACTGTTGTTGCCATAATGATCATTCAGTACAAGAAGAGTTTTTACCGTAGATAGGTTACGTGTCAGTGGGCAAGTTGCATTCTAATGCAAATACTCCCTTGATCATCAGAATCCCCGGATTTCTTAGATTATGTTTGTTCTTCACGATACACTGTAATTTTAATGTCCGATAAGTGTGGAGATAATATCACTGAATTCGGAGGCTGCAATCTCCGTCGCGATCCCAAAGCTTGAAGCTCAAGAGCTGACTTTGTCCAGATTAGTACCCATATTAGTAATTTCTTATCTGTAGCCTACCACATAGGCTGTGAGTGAGGGGTTGTGTCAGTGCCAGAGTAAACGCTTGCTTGTCCACATCTCTACAACATATGCTTGGGTGAAGTGTGAACGCTGGCCTGGCCATGTCTCTACCACATATGCGTGGGTTGAGGAGATGTGTCAGTGCCAAAGCGAACGCCAGCCTGGCCACATCTCTACTGCATTTGCGTGGGTTGAGGGGATGTCTCGCAGCCACAGCGACAACTAGCCTGGCCACATCTCTATCACATGTGCATGGGTGAAGGGGCGTGTCAGTGCAAAATCACATGCTAATCTGCCATATCTCTGCCACATAGCCTATGCATAGAGGAGGGAAAGGGATAGTGCCTGATTACTCCTTTATCTTTTTTTTTTTTTTTTTTTTTTTTTCCGACTCTGGGTAAAGGCTTCACTGCCAAATTCTCGGGAGCAGTGGCCTATCCCAAGGCCCAGTGGTCCTCCTGGTCACATCTCTGTCACATAGAAGGTCGAGGAGTTACCGTAGTCGTGCACATTCGAATTTCAGAAGGATTAAGCTCAAGGCAACGGAGGACATATTCGCGTGCTGGTTCAGTTTGCCCCACGTCCTACTTTTGGTGGTAATGAGCCCAGTAGTTTGCACGTGAGTGCGCGTTTACACACACACACACACACACACACACACACACACACACACACACACACACACACACACACACACACACACACACACACACACACACACACACACACACACACACACACACACACACACACACACACACACACACACACACACACACACACACACACACACACACACACACACACACACACACACACACACACACACACACACACACACACACACACACACACACACACACACACACACACACACACACACACACACACACACACACACACACACACACACACACACACACACACACACACACACACACACACACACACACACACACACACACACACACACACACACACACACACACACACACACACACACACACACACACACACACACACACACACACACACACACACACACACACACACACACACACACACACACACACACACACACACACACACACACACACACCAGGCACGGATTCTGGGTAGGGAGTGGCGTGGGGGGCGTATGCTCGTGTATTTTCGGTAGACCAATGAATATTGATTTATAATAAATAAACTATGACAGCAAAATAGAAGTATTAAATATCTTGCATAAATACTTTCATGGGCTCATTTTGGTGAAAAGAGGGATTTAGTGATACACTGTGGAGGGTCTGACAGTAGTTTATCAAGAGTTCATACTTGTAAATCCACAAAGAATTATGCCGTGGTTATCCAGAGTGCTGCATCCGGCTTTGACCAACCCTTCCTTTCATATCCACTCACCCCCCCACCGACACCCAGACATAGGCCTCCTCCCCCCCCACACACACAATATTCACTCATATGCTTCTTTGCGGTAATATGATGCTCTTCGCTGCTGCTCAGTTTTCGTTGTTTTCTGCATATATAATCCTAGTCTGTGATTAATGGAGGTTGGACCCATTTGTTCCTTACACATGTATTAAGACTTCACACCCTCAAGTAAGATGACGTCTAATTATTATTATTGGTTCAGAAACATCGCTTCATTTATGGTTGAACTCGCTCTCTGTTTCTGAACCACAACTCAACCTGTATCGTGGTTCACGCTACAAGAGAAAAGAATTATTTTATATAAATCAGACTTTATAAATAGTATAGTGCACAGCTCATTATCCCAATCACACGGTATTTATTAACCAATATCACAGCACAATACAATGACCACATAATAATATAATACGGCAAAAAGGATGAAGCTTGATGATTCGAAAAATTCTCGGGCATGTAGGCTACACACGAACATACACACACGCACTGTTGCCACGTTAGCCATATCCTGCGACTAGGTGGTCCAGGTGGAACTCTTGTTGACTGTATAGTCAGCCAAAAAAGTCGTGTCTTCGTTCCGAACCCCGCAAATATTCGAAGAGATAAATCGAAGCAGAAGGGATAGCTTCACAAATCTGGCAACTGTGTCAGACCAGACTGTGATGGGGGTGAGTTGTTTGGGGGTGGAGGTGGGGTAATGAAGTATGTGTGTGCTGTTGTTGTTGTTGGCAATGTAGTCTAGCATTACACCTCAGAGTAAAGGTGCTAAATGTGATATTACACATGATTTCATACCTGCAAAAAATTAAATGTATCGTCAACCTGAAGTAATGCCTAGATCGTTTAGCCAATCAAACAAATGAAACGACGAGGTGCAACCCCGCCCCCTCCCCACTTTCCTCCCACACCCCTTCTGCCAGGTATCAACTAGCCATATGATATCGGAATAAAGGACAGAAAGCTGTGTTTTTACTGTATGTTTACCTTCTGAACATGGCAGGATATATTGTATATATACCATGTCTGGTGTGGCAAAGGCATGCGGTGCCTTCAAAGAAATAACGGGAAAAGCATTCCACAGGTGGTTAGCGTTTTGGTAAAGGGGTAAAGGAAACCCATAGATACAAATAAGCCTAGATGCCGCAGGACACTACTTCAGACGCGTCTGCCAGACCGCCATCTTGCAACGGTCGAGACAGACGATGTTGTGTTCCTGACGATGGCCAGTGTTAACAACCATTTACCTAGCAATGCAGCAACACTGTGCTGCTTTTGGGTGTAGAAAGCGTCGGAATATATCTATAGTGACACCGATAGCATGAGCGGCTCAAGTCTCTGATTATGCAAACGTCCCTCAGCTGCTTCCCTATCCCCAAAAGGAGGATGGTGGGTTCCAGATGGGAAATTTAAACCCGCAGTCCACCGAGTTCACTTTTCAGATGAACCAGAAACCACAACCATTATCACCACAACAACCACCACTACCATAACAACCACCACCAAAACAACCTTCACTATCACAACAACAACTACCATCACCACAACCACTATCCCATGAAGCACCACCATCACAAGAATAATCACCACAACAACAACAACCACCACAACAGCAATCACCACCACCACCACCATCACAACAACCACCACCATAGCAACAACCACCACCACCACAACAACAACCACAACTGCAACAACCGTCAACTCAACTGCCACCACCACTACCATAACAACCACCGCCACAACAGTCACAACCACCACACCTACAACAACCACCACCACAACAACCACCATCATAACCACCACCACCACCACAACAACAACAACAACAACAACAACCATAACAACCATCACCACCACCACAACAACAACAACAACCATAACAACCATCACCACCACCATCACCACCACCACAACAACAACCACCACCACCATAACCACCACCACCACCACCACCACCACCACCACCACCACAGCAACAACACCAACAACCATAACAACAACCACCACCACCATAACAACCACCACAACCACCACCATAACCACAACCACCACCACAACAACAACCACAACAACCACCACCACCACCACCACCACCACAACAACAACAACAAGTCACAATAACCACCACCACCACCACCACCACCACCACAACAACAACACCAACACAACAACAACCACCACCACAACAACAACCACCACCACAACAACAACCTCCACCACCACAAGAACACCACCACAACCACCACCATCACCACCACAACAACAACAACAACCACCACCACGACCACAACAACAACCACCACCACCACCACCGCCACCACCACCGTAACAACAACCACCACCACCACAACAACAACCACCACCGCAACAACAACAACAGCCACAACAACAACAACCACCACTACCACAAAGACTACAACAACAACCACCACCATCACAACAACAGCCACCACCACCACCACCACCACAACCACCACCACCACAACAACAATAACAACCATCACCACCACCACAACAACCACCACCACCACAACAACAATAACAACCATCACCACCACCGAACAA
>NC_137013.1:24304040-24306540 GCF_032717465.1 Coenobita brevimanus | reverse complement strand
AACACCACCACAACAACAACCACCACCACCACCACAGCAACCACCACCAGCACCACCACAAACAACCACCACCACCACCACCACCACCACCACCACCACAACAACAACAACAACAACAAGAACAACAACAACAACCACTCCCACCACCACCACCACCACAAAAACAACCACCACCACCACCACAACAACAACTATAATAACAACCACCACCACCACCACAACAACAACAACCACTACCACCACCACCACCACCACCACCACAACAACCACCACCACCACCACAGCGACAACAACCACCACCACCACAACAACAACCACCACCAGCACCACCACCACAACAAGCACCACCACCACAACAAGAACCACCACCACCACCACCACAACAACAACAACAACAACAACAGCAACAACAACAACAACAACAACCACCACCACAAGAACAATAACCACCACCACCACCACAAAAACAACAACCACCACCACCACAACAACAATAATAGCAACCACCACCACCACCACCACCACAACAACCACTACCATCACCAACACCACCACAACAACAACAACCACTACCACCACCACCACCACCACCACCACAACAACAACAACCACTACCACCACCACCACCACCACCACCACAACAACAACAACAACAACAACAACAACAACAACCACCACCACAACAACAACAACCACCACCACCACAACAACAACAACAACCACAACCACGACAACAACAACAATAACAACAACCACAACCACAAAAACAACAACAACCACCACCACCACCACCACAACCACCACCACCACAACCACCACCACCACCACAACAACAACAACCACCACAACAACAACACCACTACAACAAAACCACCACCACCACCACCACCACCAGAACAACAACCACCGCCACCACAACAACAACAACCACTACCACCACCACAACAAAGCAACAACCACCACTACCACATCACCACAACAACACAACAACCACCACCAACACCACCACCACAACAACAACCACCACCACCACCACAACATCAAAAACCACCGCCACCACCACTACCACCACCACAACAAAAACAACCACCACCCCCACAAAAACACTCACCACCACCACCACCACTACCACCACAACCACCACCTCCACCAACACAAAAACCACCACCACCACCACAACAACAATAACAACAACAATCACCACCACCACCACAATAACAACCACCACCACCACCACCACCACAACAATAACCACCACCACCACCACAATAACAACCACCACCACCACCACCACCACCACCACCATCACCACAACAACAACCACCACCACCACCACCACAACAACAACCACCATCACCACCACCACAACAATAACAACCACTATTACCACCACCACATCCACCACCACATCCACCACCACCACAACAACAACCACCATCACCACCACCACAACAACAACAACCACCACCACCACCACCACCACAACAACAACCACCACAACCACCACAACAACAACCACCACCACCACCACCACAACCACCACCACCACCACCACAACAACAACAACCACCACCACCACCACCACAACAACAACAACCACCACCACCACCACAACAACAACAACCACCACCACCACCACAACAACAACCACATCCACCACCACCACAACAACCACATCCACCATCACCAACACCACAACAACCACCACCACCACCACCACCACAACAACAACAACAACAACAACAACCACCACCACAACAACAACAACAACCACCACCACCACCACCACCACCACAACAACAACAACAACAACAACCACCACCACCACCACAACAACAACAACAACCACCACCACCACAACAACAACCACCACCACCACAACAACAACAACCACCACCACAACAACAACAACCACCACCACCACCACCACAACAACAACAACCACCACCACCACCACCACAACAACAACAACCACCACCACCATCACAACAACAACAACCACCACCACCATCACAACAACAACAACCACCACCACCATCACAACAACAACAACAACCACCACCATCACAAGAACAACCACCACCACCACCACATCAACCACCAGTACAACAACAACCACCACTACAACAACAACCACCACTACAACAACAACCACCACCACCACCACCACCACCACCACCACCACCACCACCACAACAACAACAACCACCACCACCACCACTACCACCACCACAACGAGAACAATAACCACCACCACCACCACAAAAACAACAACCACCACCACCACCACAACAATAATAACAACCACGACCACCACCACAACAACAGCAACCACTACCACCACCACCAAAACAACAATCACTACCACCACCACCACCACGACCACCACCACCACAACAACAACAACAACAACCACAACAACAATTATCACCACCACCACAACCACCACCACCACAACAACAACAACAACAACCACAGCAACCACCACCACGACCACAAC